>NC_057865.1:56823434-57123434 GCF_019393635.1 Dromiciops gliroides | reverse complement strand
TACATTTCCCATGTTCCTACTGAGCCTTATTCAGATGAATGCCCAGGGACAAAGGGCTGGACTCACATATGCAGTTATTCAAGTTTCAGATTCTTTTTAAGATTTGAAATGCTTTCTTTTTCCTAAAATGGTTTTCTCTTGACATTTCAGTACCTCTATTTCTGTATCTTCCTTCAGGTAAAGGGGCACAGGATTACTTCTATATTATATATTAAATTTTCCCAATAGAAGGGGAGTTGTACAAGGGTAGAAATTGTTTCAATTTTTTCTTTGTATCATCAACCCCTATAATAGTACCTGGCATACAACTAGTTCTTAGTAAATATTTGCTGAATGAATAAATTATAGAGTGGAATGGAAGAAGGCACATAGCATGTTTAAAATGCTATTGTCCCCTTATTATGATTTGATCTTTCAAAGAACTTTTACACTGTTGATATAGCATACTTTTAAAAGATCCCTTTGTCTAGAGTAGGGGTTGGCCACTGGGCCAAATTCACCAGCTGCCTATATTTGTAAATAGAGTTTTATTGCATTTAAAAATGTAAAAACAATTTGTAGCTTAAGGGCTATACAAAAAACAAGTTGGAGCCAGATTTTGCCCATGCTTTGCCAAACAAAAATGGAGAGTCAGAGATCCTTAATCTGGATTTATATATTTCAGGGGGTACTGAGGCTGGATAGGTGGGAGAATATGTATTTATAATTTAGCATTTCCTTCCATCATGAGTATAATGAGAAGGGGTTCACAGGATTTGCCTGATTGCTAAAAGGGTGTATCATACATTCTTTCTCTTACACACACACACACACACACACACACACACACACACACAGGGAGAGAGACAGAGAGCTCCTAGTCAGTACTTTAGAAACTTTCAGGGAATGCATTTTTATTTTATAATAATTGAGCATTCATCAGATGATTTGCTTAAAGATGGAAAAATCCTCAAAAGACATCAAAACAGGAAGGCATGATGAATTTTGTTTGGTAGGGTTTTGGCTTAGAGATTTTCATATTTTTTTTCATATGGAAAACATTGGTAATTCAATTGTCATCAAAGATACTTATTTTCTAAATCCTCCTCCCTATTTATTTCACAAAAGAAAATCTATTGACACTTTCAAAATGAATCATAATTTAGAATTAGGTGTGATAAAAAAAACAGCACTGCATTTAAATGGTTGACTTAATTTGAATTGTTTCAAATGCTTATTTATACCTTCTTTGCATTAGTTATTCAAATGTGGAAGGGAAACCCTAGTAAGGTCAGGGCAAAGCAGTGACAGCACAGAACAATATTACTTACCACAAATGAAAGGGTTCTCATCTGAATTGTCAGCACAATCATCTATAAAATCACATAGATTATCCTTTGGAATGCAGTTCTTGTTAGCACACAGGAATTCCTCAGCAGTGCATTTTTTCTCTGAGATGATGAGAGGGGAACAATCTTGAAAGGTAATATCATCCACTGCTACATCTCCCATGTAACTGACACCACGTTTTGCCCTGAAGACAACCTACAAAGTAATGGAAAGATCCATTGAAGAGAGTAGTCATTCCACAAGCTCAGGGGCACACATGGACCAACATTGACATAGCTACCACATAGCAGGCTGACTCAATAAATTCAGAAATCTTGAGCCAGTTTATATCTAAATAGAGCAAAGTCTGGAAACATAAGAGATGAGTAAGTTGGTAGCAAGGGTAGACATCAATGCATCATTAGCAGTATTTCTACCCATGAGGGGAATAAGAGATAACTACTTTCTTATCTCCTAATTTTATCAGACCTGGAAATAAGAGACATGTAGAGTTGAGATGGCCAGTCATTAAGAACCTCATACACTAGGTAGTATGCTAATTACTGGTCATTTTCATACTTCACTGAAAGAAGAGAATTCTGAAAATCACAGCTTTAGAACAAGATGGGACTGTCCAAGCAACATACTTCCCTCTCCCTCAACTTTGAAGATGAGGAAGTTGAGGTTTAGACAAGGGATGTAGTTTTTGGAGACTTGCCGAAGGTAACACACAGCAACTGACAACTGCTCTGGATCGCCAAGTCATTAGTGTTCCACTGTACAATGCTGCCTCCCTAAGAGCTGTTTTCTTCTTTAATCTTTGTTCCTCATCTGCCTCCAAACATTCCTGTTCGGATGAGCAAAAGGTACCCAAACTAGCTACCAGGTTTTTATTTTTAATTGAGCACATTTTTTTTTATTTTACCAGATTCATTAAATGTAAAATGTTTATAAGTTTCCCCTGATCCATTTGGGTACCAAAAAACCATTTTATTGTTTCCTTTTTTTTGAAAGTAATGTACCTATTGTAGAAACCAAAAGCCTAAAAACAAAGAATAATGAGAAAGCCATAATAAGGATCAATACTGTATTTTCAGAGATCATAACTCAAGTTTGAAGCAAAGAAGCAAACCAAGGTGATGTGACAATTATGAAAATACTGTTTCAAAAATACAAAAATTCTCTTATTTTTACATTCCAATTTTTAAAATGAGGCTATTAGTTGTGTTTCTCTAACACTCCATCATAGCCCCCTGGGCACGAATAAACTTTCAACATAGAAGGTTTTCTTTCATTTTTTAGTGCATTTAAAACAATTGTCTATGAGCTCTAAAGAATAATGGACTGGCAAAGTTGTTTTGATTCTAACAATTTCTTTTGCACATCAGCTTTTTTCTTTTCTTCAGAAACATGATGACATTCCAACTTTAACCCAGTTGTCACAAGGCTTCTCATATTCACTTTCAACTTACATTTTCTGATGTGTTAAGAGATAGGTGTGCCAAATTTTTTGTTCCATTTTGTGCTCCCAACTGAGGTGTTTGTGTTTCAAGTACCCAACTAGTGGAATAATGTTACTACCTTTAAGTCTCTCACTACAGCAAGGAGATGAGTTAAACAGGTTTTCAATAATTTCAAATTTCAAAAAATTTTTAAAAGAGAAACACAACGCATTATTTTCTTTTAGAGGAGCTATCCAATAACAAAAGAAAACAACAATAAAAATAATAACCAAAAACAATACAGAAGACACAAGAGTCATCTATTCAAAGGAAAAATAAGGAAAGCTATAAATGTTTTATGCCTAGGAAAAATATCTGGAAGGAAAAATATCTGTCAATTATATATTTTTCCTCAATAAATAATGGTTGAACTGAGTCTATCTTTCAAAAAGAGCAATGTACATCTCTCTGTGTAATGATTTTTCAATAGGTTTGCTTTATTAATCATAATTTACTAAAATTGATATTAAAATTTATTTAAGAAAACTGGTGGAGTCTGAATGCTGATCAAAGCATACTTTATTTTTCTTGGGGGACTTTTTGTCTGTGTCTTCCTTCACACTATAACTAATATGCAAATATGTTTTGCATGACTGTATATGTACAACCTGTATCATATTGCTTTCCGCAGTGATTGGGGAGAGAAGAAAGACAATTTGGTACTCAAATTTTTTTTAAAATAATTTTTTAAAAATTATACATGTCATCAGAAAAAAAGATACCAAATTTAAAAGAAAAACTGCATTTATAAGCCATGGTAATATGCAAACTATCCAGTAGAGGAAGATATCCCCCAAAATAGAAGGTAAGCTGCCTCAGAGTTTTGACTGCTTTGTTTCTGACTTTCTATGCTCACATATAGTAGCTGGCACATAGTATTGACTTAGTATATGTTTACTGGGTTAAATTGAATACCATTGTGATCATTGGAGACCAGAAAGTAGCAGTTTGGTTTAAATAAAAAACAAAATTATATATACATATACATATATATATATATATATATATATATATATGTATGTATGTATAGGGAGAGAGATGGAAAGAAAGGGAGGAATGGAGGGAAGGAGAGGGGAAAGGGAAAGGAGAGATGGGAGAAGGTAGAGAGGAGGAGAAGAGAGAGAACACATAGGTAGTTAAAGAATTGAATATCCATAGATTTACCAACCAGATAGAGAGGGGTGAGGTGACAGAAAAATGTATGTGGGCATGAATTTAATTCAGAAAATGAAACAAACCTAAAATGAAAAGTATTTCTTTAACAAGAAACATTAACAATGAAAATAAATGGATTACAAACCTGAATATTGGACTGAATACCTAAAAACACCTCTACTCTTTTCCACTGGTCACCCTGCTGGCCAGTCTGTGCCCAAAGTGTGGATGTTACAGCACCATTCTGAATGAGTACCTAGGGGGAAAAATAATTGTCTATCAATAACACGCTGTAGTTTTTACCTTTCATATGCTTCATGTACTTTTTAAATCCCACCATCAAAGCTTCTTATAGAAGGAACTGAACCTATGCTTCCTTTGTATATCTGGCCCTGCTCCGTAAGAGTAATCATAATAAATCAGAATTATTATTATTATAGAAGGATTTAATGTTGCACAGCACTTTTATAAATAGTATCTTATGTTATCTTCATAATAAACTATTTAGATAAATGCTATTATTGTCCTCAGTTTATATGTAAGGAAACTGAGAAAGAGAGAAATTAAGTGACTCTCCCAGGATCCTATAACGAGTAAGTGTCTAAGGATAGGTAGGAATGCTGGGCTTCTGGATTCCATGTCCAATGTTCTAGCCACTGTGCCACATAGCTGCATAAATGCATATGGGAGTGCATGCTTTCTGAAAATAATCTTTCTAGATGGTGAATTTTTCAACCATTCATCAAGCATGAAGCCTTTTTAATGACATTTTGTAAGACTTTGGGATAGAATTCTACTTCTCAGGACTTAAATCACCATAAATATTAGAAATCAATGAGTTTAACATCTTTATTTTAAAAGTGAGGAAACTGAGTCTCAATGAGATTATATGCCTTCTCAATCTCACTAACAATTCAATTGTTAAATGAATAAATGAATGTGATGTGGTAGATTCTGGGTTTATCTGGTTCCTTGTTTCTTTTTCCCAAAAGGAGAATTCAGTTAAGTCTCAGGTGAAAGAGTAACATTAGTGCATTCGCTCAATGAGATAACAGAAATTTCTCTTTATGATGGCAAGAAAGGAGGCTTCAAGGGAACTACTGACAACCCTGGGAAAGAATAAGAGAAGTTAATGGCTCAAAATAATTGACTTAAGGGACCTCTAACTTATTCCTTTGGAACATTAGATTTTTGACATCCAAAAAAATCATTTTTGAATGGGCTGTGGAGATTTAGACTCTGGGAATAAAGCTAACTTTTATGGTTGCCACAATTATCTTTGTTTTTTAGAATAATTTCAAGATGTTTTCACAAAGCCAAACTTTCTGATAATCATGCAAAACATCATCTCTTGCAACTTAACTGTCATAGAATTCTTGGTCCATAAAATTCAAGTTAATTCAACATATCATCAAAGTCAGCAAAATACAATTTCTAACCAAGAACTAAAAAGCTTTTGTAAAGAGTCATTATTAGGAATGTAAAATTAATGCATCTGTCTTCCTTCCTCTGACTTCCACATTTTAAACAAAGCACTCAAGGGAAAAATATCAGAATCTACAAGAATTTAATATCTCATTATCCATGTACAAAAATGATTCTATTGTTGCTTATAGAATTAGCATTTTCATTGTTTTGCTATATTTGTTTCCCAGTTTCTGATATAGGTTGACACAGTGCATTCTACTAATATGACATTTTTCTCAGAGGAAATAACAGAACATGGAAAATATTACTAATTAATCTCATAATATCTATTGTTCATACAGGAAAGAGTTCAGACATTACCATTTTATAAAAAATGGGGACTAAAGATGAGAGATACAAGGTGACTTGCCCACATACAATTTCATACCAGTTTAAAAAGGAAATAATGAAGTCTACCTCTCTACCCACAAAACTGCTTTGTCTCTATTTTAGTTTATTTAAAACTCATACATTTTACTTGTATATTTTTTTGTAAAATTAGGAAGATCTTGGAAATTAAAGTTAAAGTTTCCATCTCATATGGCTGAGTATTAGCATGCTGAAGTGGAAGATTCCTTGGATTTTGAATCAGAGGACCTAGTTTTCCCTCCTGGCTCTTTCACTTACAACCTAATGACTTTAGGCAAGTCATTTGACCTCTTTCTCTTAGTTTCCTCATATGTAAAAATGGATTGGATGCATAACTTCTAAGGAGCCCTCTAGCCTTAAATCTACAATCCTAGTTTAAAAAATGGCATCCTTGTTGCTTTCTGTAATTCTTTTGTCAATTCTCCAAGTGAAGTTAAAGATGAGGTGAAGGAGAACAGAGAAAAGAGCAGATTGGGAATGGGGTGAGGAGAAAGAGAAAGAAGGGAAGAAAGGAGAGGAGGAAGAGGAGGAGGAAGAGGAAAGTGTGTGCGTGTGTGCATGTGTGTGCGTGTGCGTGTGCGTGTGCATGTGCGTGTGCGTGCGTGCGTGTGTGTGTGTGTGTGTGTTTAAAGGACTGTATGTTTTAGAAGTCCAACATTTTTTTGTCTGGCATTCTTTCCTGTTCCCTGAATCTTATGATGTCTCTTCATGACTTCTGAATTTACTATAAAAAAGAATTAAATTTTATGATGATACGATGTCATTCTTTAGGTAAAGCAAACTTTTTAATTAAGAAAATACAAATTAATATTAGCTATTATTTCTATGTTAGTTCACATTAATGTATCTAATTAATCAATCCTTTTCACACACAATGAATATTATTCTGAGAAAAGAATCTTTGTTTCTCTGTATCTGTTTATCTACCTATCTATCTATCAATTGATCGATCTAATATATAAATACTGTATCTATCCATCTACAAAGATAGATATGTAGATATAGACATATAGAAATAGCTATTTGAATGTTGATGGGGGTATAAAGGACAGATAAAGGAAAAGAATGAGCAATTGTTTTTGTAGTACAGGGCCCTTAGTCCCCACTGGGGCACCACACTGGGGACTATGAAGAACAGTGTAACCTTTAATAAAATATTTAGGTTGACAACAATCTTAAAGAATTTGTATTTCCAATTCTTCCCTTGGGCCAGACTGGTACCAGACTGGTGCCATCTCTCCATACCCTCCAGGCATACAGAATATGGGACAGGCCTGACTCTTTTTTAAAATACAAAGGTAGCTTTAGCAGTCTTTCGGCCTGAATGATTCTCTTTTTAAGAAAAATAAAAACTGGGAGATTTTCTTTCTGGAAGATTGCCTACACAGACAACTGGGAAGAAGAACAGGTTTAGGTTAGATGGAAAATCTTTTACCATGATGAAACATTACATTTGGCTTATGGAAACAGAATAATACGTTAAACCACCAAGTAAAATGATTATTTCTGAGGGCCTAAAAGAAAAACAAGATAAGCCTACGGGATATTATGTAGTAGTCCTAAAAATTAATAATCTGCTTTCTTTTTATCATTTTTCATGAGAATGTGTTTGGCTACTAAGTGATGACAATTGGTAGTAGTAATGGCAATAGTAGTTCTTCAGTGATAGAATCAATATCTACCAGGGTCTTCCTGGCCCCATGTAGGTTAAGCTAGTTCATTCCCTAAAAGGCAAGGAAGCTGTCTAACAATGTATTCAGCAGAAGGCACTTTAGGCACAGTTGGTGGCTTCCTGGTAATCTCAGGCTGGTCACCTAAAAACATAAAAGGTTTGTCCATGTGGACCTGGACCACTTGTACTTGAAATATGCCCAAAGGCCCCCAGTGTCACCAGGCTCTGCCTTCCTTATTCAATGTTTTCTGGTATAACCTGGAGAACAACCAAGTATTAGCCCCTATTCAATAACCTTGAAATACTATGGTTATGTTAACCTTTATTTAACTGTTGAATGACCTAGGAGTGTTTATCTTGGATCTAAACCACCAGGGGCCTAGTTGGAGAAATGTTATACCCAGACACATTCATTCTAGTTATAAAAGACATAGTTGAATCATTGAATTATGAAGTTTGTCCCAAGGACTATATAGCACTGTTGAAATCGCATTTGATTTCTTGTCACGCAACTTCAGTTCATATCCTGACTTTGCCACTTGCCACCAGTGTGACCTTGAACAAGTAACTTAATTTCTTTGAGCCTTGCTTCTGTTCTGTGTAAAGTGAGGGAATTACACCAGATCACAGGTGTTGACACAAGGTCCCCTACATTCTTGAGTGTACCTGAACCAGGTTAAAATATAATTGAGAAATGTTTAACAAAATAAACAAAAATACTCTAAAACATAATGTTGATATGTAATTTTTAAGTAAATATACAGCCTACAGGGATTTTTGTGGTGGTCCCTGTTCAAATTTGAGTTTGAACTCAATCCCTTTCCACTTTAAATCTATGGCCTCAGGTTGGGAGAAGCATGGAAACCTAGAATACTACAAGTCATCTACTCTAACCTCCTTATTTTTTATTTAAAGGAGGAGAAAACTAAGGAAGATGAATGGCCTACCTAGCCCTGTCTTATTCTCACAATCAGTCTTTGATGATCTTACTCTTGTGCTGTAGACCTACTTCAGATGGAGAAAGTCACACAACCAGGTTTAGTGGATTCACTAAATGGTTAAGTTATGAAGCAAATTAGTCAAGGTCATATATTGTTAGCTTACAGTAGGCCAGGATGAGCAGTCATGCCTTTCTTTCCTAAACGAGTGATCATTTTATTCCTGCACCCTGACACCTAAGGGTAGGTGGAATTAATAAAGATTGGCAGCAGCAGTACAAATAACATAGTGGCAATTTTGTGCAGATATGTGTGCTTCAAAGTGATTGGGGAGCTGATATTTGTCTAAACAGACCTAGAACGACCACTGGAGACGAGAACACTGCTGTAAAAATGAAACAACTAAGCCCGTATATGGTTTGGGCTTTGTATAGATCCATTTGACCACACTGAACTCAGAATTTTAATTTTGAAAACTGCCTGATATATCCCAAGAGTCAGATTGTCTTGCATGGAACTGTAACCTCTGAGAGGTCATAAAGGTCATAATTTGTGTAGAGACATTTACCTCTTCAGGTCTTACTCTTGCTAATTCTTTTCTCAATCATACCATATTGGAAGCGGTGAAGTGTTGATAATTGTTCATTTTCATTTATTAGCAGGCTGGATTTTAATAACCCTAAATTACTACAGGGTATGAATTTTCATAGAGCAATTTTTGGAAAATTCAATTGCAAAAGCAGTACCTGGAGAGAGCGAACTGTGGCTCCATTCATATGATTCCAAAATACTACCCTACATTTTGGCCCTGTGAGTGAAATAACCGGAGTGATGATGTCAGCTGTTTGACCAAACTTTCCATTTGAACTGTCTGCATACAGGTAATAGCCATCTGTGGTGTTTCTGTAGAGAGGAAGGATTTGTTTTGTTAGGAAAAAAGAAATCCTGAAATTAGCAGTAATATACTAATAGCATACTTGAAGGTTTTCATAGGACTTTTGTCATAATAACCTATTGAAATATGCATTGCAAATTATTATCCCCATTTTTTAGATTAAAAAAAAACACCTGAGGCCCAGAGAGGTGAAGTGCTCTGTCCATGACTATATACTTTATTAGCCTTGTGACCCTGGGCAAGTCACTTAATCCTATTTGCCTCAGTTTCCTCATCAACATTCAGTTTGGGTTGTCCAAAAGGCGAGTGGTGATGCAGGAATGTAGCACAGAAAAGCCTGGAGCTCTATATGCAGATCTCAGATTCATCTTTAGAGTGATAGTAACTGAGCTGATTGAGATGACAAGGTCACCAAGTGTGAAATATGCAGATGAAAGAGGAGGTTGCAAAGAGAACATTGGGGTACATCCATAATTAGGGTAAGGGACATGTATGATGATCCAGGAAAGGAGACTTAGGAGAGTTCAGAAAGATGGAAGAACCAAGAGGCAACAGTTCAGTTACTATCACTATGGAGATAAATCTGAGCTTTGTGTATATGGTTCCGGTGTATTAGCCAATTATGCACCAGGCACTAGGCTAGGCACTGGGGATACAAGTCCAAATAATGAAACAATCCTCATTCACATTAAGTTTGCATTTTATTGAGGGAAATAAATTTGTGTTCATGTATGTATGTATGTATGTATACACACACAAAGCAGTGCCAGTGTTTGTAAAGTCAATAAGTTTATACATAAGGTAATTTGGGAGGAAAGGTACTAGCTACTGGGAGGATTAGGACAGACTTCATGCAAGAGAGGTGTGTCACAAAGGGAGGGGAAAGAGATACTCTCTAAGATAGATAGAAGGAGGGAGTACATTCCAGGCATCTGAGATGAACTGAGATGAAGCCAGTTTGGCTGGGTTGCAGAATACAGGAAGGGAAGTAATGTCCAGTGAGATTAGAAAAACAGATTGGAGCCAGTTTGTGTAGGTCTTTAAAAGCTAAAGCAAAAAAAAAAAAACTTTTAATGAAGCAATATGAAGCTTTTAAGAGTTGTCAGTTGAACAGAAAAGTCATATGATCAGATCTGTACTTCTGGGAAATTTCTTTTGACAGCATTATAGACGATATATGCAGAGGGGAAAGAATTGAGGCAGGGAAAGCAATTAGGGAACTTGTTGTTAATAATCTAGGTGAGAGGTTATAAGGGCCTCTGAGAAAAGAGGTGTCAGAAATGGCAAAATTTGGCAACTGATAAGATGTATTGAGTGAGAGTTTGAGAAGTTGACAAATAGCATTAAAAAAGACCATCACATTTGTCAATTAAGAAATCAGTAGTAATTTTAGAGAGAGCATTTTCAGTTGAACAATGAGGTTAGAAGCTAAATTATAAAAAATTTAAGAGTGAAAGTGATGGGGCAGCTAGGTGGCACAGTAGATAAAATGTTGGCCCTGGATTCAGGAGGGCCTGAGTTCAAATCCGGACTCAGACACTTGACACATACTAGCTGTGAGACCCTGGGCAAGTCGCTTAACTCTCATTGCCCCACCAAAAAAAAAAAAAAAAAGAGTGAATGAGTGGAAAGGAATGGGAAGCAGGAAATACAGATGTGTGTCTGTGTGTGTGTGTATGTGTGTGTGTGAGAGAGAGAGACAGAGACAGAGACAGAGAGTGAGACAGAGAGAGGCAGAGAGAGGCAGAGAGAAACACAGAGAGAGAGCTTATCTCAAAGTACATGCAACATTCCACCCTAGTAGCCCTGACTCTTTCACCCTCACCTATTTATTGGTTAAGTGCTTCTTAAAACAACAAAGGGAAACCTATTTTCTTTCTCTTCTCCCACAAAAGAAAAAAAAAAGAGGAAAAAAAGAAAAAATTTCTAGTAACAAATACGCAAAGTCAAACATAAATTCCATCATGGACTGTGTGTGTGTGCAATAAATCTATTACTTCTCTGTCAAGAGGTAGATCATATATTTCATCATTAGTCATTTGAAATTATAGATAGTCCTTATAATCCTTAAAGTATTCAAAGTTGATTGTCCTTAAAATGTTGTTGTGGTATAAATTGTTCTGGCTCTGCTCATTTCTTTCTTTATCAGTTTATAAAGTCTTCAAATTTGTTTTCTAATGTTGTTATTTTGTATAAATTATTTTTCTTGTTATGCTTATTTAACTCTGTATCTGCTCATAAAAGTCCTTCCATGCTTCTGAATATATTTCTCTTAATTCTTATGGGACAATATATTTGTCACATCCAAATAGCACAATTTATTTAGTAGCTATTCATAACTTATGAGCATACTTTTAGTTTCTAGGGGTTTTTTCTACCATAAAAAGAGCTGCTTTAAAGATTTTTTTCATAGGATAAATATTTTTTCCAAGGACCTTCTTATCTTCTTTTGATTTGGCTGAGGGGGGGTAAGGGGGGTTGGGGGTAGAGAGAATATGAAATAAACAACTAGCAATGGGATAGCCTGGTCAAAGGTCATTACAATATTTACTAAATTGTGGGAACGTAACTCTAAATTGCTTTCCAGAATGGTTGCACCCATTCACAAGTCCACCAAAAACACATTAATGAGCCATGGCCTTTCCAATATTCAGTTTTCCTTTTTGGTCATCTCTGTCAAGAAGATTGGAGTGAAATGGCATCTCAGACATGACTGAGCATCCATTTTTCTACTTAGTAGTTGGACCATTTAAAAAATATGGCTATAGATAAACAAAAAAAAAAAAGTGAATAATCTCAAGAGAAATAATGGAAAGGGGGAATAAAGGGGTCTTAGTAATGCCAGATTTCAAGTCTGCTCTAAACAATTTGGGGTTGGTTTAAAAATTGAGAGATTAATCAATGGAATAGATTAGGTAAACAACATACTGTAACGATTAGAATAACGCCACCTGCTGGATACTTACTGTAGAAGAGTTCTGCCCATGAAGGGAAGGTCTTTGAGGGCAAGACCAGGCATCAGGAAGTGACGCAGACTAGTGGGAGGAGGAAGGAAGAGACTGGCACTCAGTCTCGGTCTTTTCCTGAGGACACTGGCGGAGAAGGGAGCTAGAAATGTGCTCTCCCTTTAATAGATAGGAATCTAGGCCTTTCTCTCTCTCTTTACCAAATTCTTATTCTCCTTAATAAATACTTAAAAGTCTAACTCTTGCTAAAGCTTATAATTTATTGGCGACCACTCATTGGATATTTTAGACAGACTAGCTAGAATTTTAGCCCTTAACAGATGGCTGACCACGAAGAGGAAAGCTAAACCTCAGTCTTCTTCTGATCTTCTGGTTGGGTAAGAAATTTTCTCTACCCTCTCCCTTTATCTGCTACATACTGGTGTACTGGCTGTGTTTTCCCTTTAAATTTTTTCAAATGGACCTTTTAAACTCCCTAATTACCCTATTTTTGATTTTAGTCTGTTTAACCAGACAAATGGGAGATAAGATCATGTTAATGCTTTGTTTTTGTGGATTTTCTATTTTTCTTTTTATTTTTGTTAGAAGAGCCAGCAACTTACTCACACAAGGAAATATCTCTCCCTCTCCCAACCATGCTTTTTCAGAGAAACCTGAAGAGATTCCCCGCAGCTTTTCCCAGTTCTAACAGTAATTGTTGCTTTAATTTTGCATGCCTGGAGGCAATGACCCACCCTCTAGAAGCTTTTAATCCCCTAGCACCTGGAGGCAAAGTGGGGGAAGAGGAATCCAGGCCTGAGTTCAAAATCAAGTCTGATTCAAATTGCTCTGGTCCCTCCCCTACTCTCCAGACCCCACCCTCTATTCCTCCTATGGCCAAGCCCATTGCTTCCCCTGCCTGGAAAGTCCAGAGATCTAATGCTCATGCCCAACTTTCTCTAACTACATTTGCAGCTTCAGGCTCAGCCCTTCCCCAGCCTGGCTGTGCTTCTGAGACAACCTTAGAAAGCCCTTTAAATTCCAGATATGCTCGTTTTGTTCATAATTTTGCTAACCTGCTTTTGTCTTTAATTAGTAATCTTATAAAGCATTTGTATGGTGAAAAGACTGACAGACAATATAGAGGGGTTAAAGAAGAAAAACTTAAGCTGAATAAGAATGACAATCATCACCATAGTTCAAGACTCCGTTTCTTTTGCCATGGAAGGGTATATATTGTACAGAAATGTAGAAGTAAGCAGCAAGGTATTGATATGAGTATTGGGGATTTTAGATACCGGAATCAAAAGTGTTCTGAATTCATTCAGAGTATTAATGTCAGTTCAGAGGTTACATAGGATTTCTATGCTATTACATATACATTTTGAAATTAATGGTATGGGTTTATTTTCATAGAGATTTTCCTGCTTTTGAGATTGTGTTTTATACTTAGTTTTTAAAACAAGGAGAATATTTGTAAAAGCTTTTTATAGTCATGTGATCAGGTTTATATTTTATAATACTCTTGTTAATATTAAGTTCATATTCATTTAGATTTCCTTAGTTTGAATTTCATTGTCTTTTATTGTTCCATGTGTATTTTCTTCTATTCATTTGTCTATCTAATTTTGAAACATTGCAAGATGGTTTTGATTTTATTATACAATGTTAATTCTAGGAGTATTGTGCTCCCATATTCTGAGTTATTTGGTTTTGTTATTTTTTTTTCTCAACTGTGTAACGATTGGAATAACGCCACCTGCTGGATACTTACTGTAGAAGAGTTCTGCCCATGAAGGGAAGGTCTTTGAGGGCAAGACCAGGAGTCTTTTCTTCAGGAGTCAGGAAGTGACGCGGACTAGTGGGAGGAGGAAGGAAGAGACTGGCGCTCAGTCTCGCGCTCTTTTTCATCTGGACTCTGGTGGAGAGCGGAGCTAGAAATGTGCTCTCCCTTTAATAGATAGGAATCTAGGCCTTTCTCTCTCTTTACCAAATTCTTATTCTCCTTAATAAATGCTTAAAAGTCTAACTCTTGCTAAAGCTTATAATTTATTGGCGACCACTCATTAAATATTTTAGACAGTTTAGCTAGAATTTTAACCCTTAAACAGATGGCTGACCACGAAGAGGAAAGCTAACCCTCAGTCTTCTTCTGATCTGCTGGTTGGGTAAGAAATTTTCCCTCCCTCTCCCTTTAACTGCTAAGTACTGGTGTACTGGCTGTGTTTTCCTTTAAATTTTTTCGAATGGACCTTTTAAACTCCCTAATTATCCTATTTTTGATTTTAGTCTGTTTAACCAGACAAATGGGAGATAAGATCATGTTAATGCTTTGTTTTTGTGGATTTTCTATTTTTCTTTTTATTTTTGTTAAAAGAGCCAGCAACTTACTCACACAAGGAAATATCACTCCCTCTCCCAACCATGCTTTTTCAGAGAAACCTGAAGAGATTCCTGCAGCTTTTCCCAATTCTAACACTAATTGTTGCTCTAATTTTGCATGCCTGGAGGCAATGACCCACCCTCTAGAAGTTTTTAATCCCCTAGCACCTGGAGGCAAAGTGGGGGAAGAGGAATCCAGGCCTGAGTTCAAAATCAAGTCTGATTCAAATTGTGCTGGTCCCTCCCCTCCTCTCCAGACCCCACCCTCTACTCCCCCCATGGCCAAGCCCATAGCTTCCCCTGCCTGGGAAGTCCAGAGATCTGATGCGCATGCTCAACTTTTTCTACCTGCATTTGCAGCTTCAGGCTCAGCCCTTCCCCGGCCTGGCTGTGCTTTTGAGACAATCTTAGAAAACTCTTTAAATTCCAGATATGCTTGTTTTGTTCATAATTTTGCTAACCTGCTTTTGTCTTTCATTAGTAATCTTATAAAGCATTTGTATGGTGAAAAGACTGACAGACAATATAAAGGGGTTAAAGAAGAAAAACTTAAGCTGAATAAGAATGACAACCATCAACATAGTTCAAGACTCTGCTTCTTTTGCCATGGAAGGGTACATATTTTACAGAAATGTAGAAGTAAGCAGCAAGGTATTGATATGAGTATTGGGGATTTTAGATATCGGAATCAAAAGTGTTCTGAATTCACTCAGAGTAATAGTATCAGTTCAGAGGTTACATAGGATTTCTATGCTATTACATATGCATTTTGAAATTAATGGTATAGGTTTATTTTCATAGAGATTTTAATGCTTTTGAGATTGTGTCTTATACTTAGTTTCTAAAACAAGGAGAATATTTGTAAAAGCTTTTTATAGTCATGTGATCAAGTTTATATTTTGTAATACTCTTATTAATATTAAGTTCATATTCATTTAGATTTCCTTAGTTTGAATTTCACTGTATTTTATTGTTCCATGTGTATTTTCTTCTATTCATTTGTCTATCTAATTTTGAAACATTGCAAGATGGTTTTGATTTTATTATACAATGTTAATTCTAGGAGTATTGTGCTCCCATATTCTGAGTTGTTTGTTTTTGTTATTTTTTCTCAACTGATTATTTGATCAAACTCTTTAAAGCATTTCCTTGGCAAATTGGTTGCCATGGCAAGTGTAAATTGATTCTAGAAGTATTATTTTTGATAAGCACATTCCAAAAAAAAAAAGAGGGGAACATTTGTAAAAGTTTTCTTTTTTCAAAAAAAAAGTTTTCTTTGAGATTCTGTTGTGCTTTAACTTGTATTTAAATATGTTCAGATTTTTCAAAAAAGTAATTGTATACTAAGTTAAAAAAAGGGGTATTATTTGAAATTGTTGCATAATTATATATTGTGTTCTGAGTCAAGATGTATTCACATTTTTTGCAATCATTTATTATCCTCAATTTTTAAATCCATATGAGACTTGGATTATGGGAACTTATCATTTAAGACATTAATTGCCTTTATTCTGAGTTATCAGATGCCAGTTGGCCAAGATGCCATCCAATCACAAGAGGAATACATGCAAGAGCAGACACTGAACTGTCACATGAGGGGAGACATGCATGAAGTCAAGGTATGGCCGAGGGAACGGCTTTTGACTAATGTTGAGGTTGGATTCTCTTGGTTTAATATTTTATTTTATTTTTCCCCACAATATTGTACAGATGGCTGGAAGTATTGATCCCACCCATCTCACTTCTACACCTGGCTTCTATGCTCCCTCCTATATGCCTGATGCCATGGACCATCTCAATCCCATGCATCTGATTAAGTCTGACTCAGTTTCCTCCAATATGTTCGGTGGCATGGACATATATTCCATCCACCTATTTTAAGCCTGGCATACTGCATGGGCAGTACATATTGCTCAAGTGTGGGAATGCTCATATCCCATCATTTCTCTGTTCTTTTATGGTAACTCCCATAATTATCTCAGGTGTCATGATAAATACAGTGTTGAATTTGGCCTTGACACCTGTTACCAATTATATTAGATTTTCTAATTTCTCATAATGGCATGAGGATAATTAGGCAGATGATGCAAAAAGTGATGAAACAAAGATAAAAATTATTTTTAAAAATTAATATCACAGCAATTGTCTTCTCAGTAATATTATAATTTTAAAGAATGTTTCAATTTTGTTTTATTATATGTTTCATGTGTAACAACTAAGATTCTGAATTCCCTTAGACATGTTTTTGAGAACTTTCATTGTTTGATTTGATTATTGATAAAGCTATTTTAAAGTTGTGTTAAGCTCAATTTTGTAGGAAATTTTCCTGGCTGATTACCAGCATCCATACCTCAACCCCTGAAAAGACTTCCATTCCACGACTACACCTAGAGGACATCTGAGAAAAGACTTTCAGAGACTTTAAATGAACAGTTTTGATTTGTTGTTTTTGTTGTTGTTTTTCTCTTTCTGTTATAATATACACCATCTGTAACATGTATTCTCTGCAGAGGCCCTCCCTTTGCAAGACTAATGTCAAAGCGTCGGTTCATGAGGACAAAAAAAAAAAAAATCGCCCCTCTGAACAAAACTTTCCTCTCTTCCTTTTCTATATTGTTGTTCACATATTATTAGTTAGCAATAGTTATTATATTCTTTTTACTGTTCCGTCAAGGAAACATTTTGTTTCTTGAGGAACAACAGGGGGGACTGTAACGATTGGAATAACGCCACCTGCTGGATACTTACTGTAGAAGAGTTCTGCCCATGAAGGGAAGGTCTTTGAGGGCAAGACCAGGAGTCTTTTCTTCAGGAGTCAGGAAGTGACGCGGACTAGTGGGAGGAGGAAGGAAGAGACTGGCGCTCAGTCTCGCGCTCTTTTTCATCTGGACTCTGGTGGAGAGCGGAGCTAGAAATGTGCTCTCCCTTTAATAGATAGGAATCTAGGCCTTTCTCTCTCTTTACCAAATTCTTATTCTCCTTAATAAATGCATAAAAGTCTAACTCTTGCTAAAGCTTATAATTTATTGGCGACCACTCATTAAATATTTTAGACAGTTTAGCTAGAATTTTAACCCTTAAACAACTGATTATTTGATCAAACTCTTTAAAGCATTTCCCTGGCAAATTGGTTGCCATGGCAAGTGTAAAGAAGTATTATTTTTGATAAGCATATTCCAAAAAAAAAGAGAGAGAGAGAGGAACATTTGTAAAAGTTTTCTATTTTCAAAAAAAAAAAGTTTTGAGATTGTGTTGTGCTTTAACTTGTATTTAAATGTTTCAATTTTTCACAAAAGTAATTGTATACTAAGTAAAAAAAAAGATATTATTTGAAATTGTTGCATAACTATATATTGTGTTCTGAGTCAAGATGTATTCACATTTTTTGCAATCATTTATTATCCTCAATTTTTAAATCCATATGAGACTTGGATTATGGGAACTTATCATTTAAGACACTAATTACCTTTATTCTGAGTTATCAGATGCCAGTTGGCCAAGATGCCATCCAATCACAAGAGGAATACATGCAAGAGCAGACACTGAACTGTCACATGAGGGGAGACATGCATGAAGTCAAGGTATGGCCGAGGGAACGGCTTTTGACAAATGTTGAGGTTGGATTCTTTTGGTTTAATATTTTATTTTCTTTTTCCCCACAATATTGTACAGATGGCTGGAAGTATTGATCCCACCCATCTCACTTCTACACCTGGCTTCTATGCTCCCTCCTATATGCCTGATGCCATGGACCATCTCAATCCCATGCATCTGATTAAGTCTGACTCAGTTTCTTCCAATATGTTCGGTGGCATGGACATATATTCCATCCACCTATTTTAAGCCTGGCATACTGTATGGGCAGTACATATTGCTCAAGTGTGGGAATGCTCATATCCCATCATTTCTCTGTTCTTTTATGGTAATCCCCATAATTATCTCAGGTGTCATGATAAATACAGTGTTGAATTTGGCCTTGACACCTGTTACCAATTATATTAGATTTTTTAATTTCTCATAATGGCATGAGGATAATTAGGCAGATGATGCAAAAAGTGATGAAACAAAGATAAAAAATTATTTTTAATAATTAATATCGCAGCAATTGTCTTCTTAATTACCCTCCATAAGGGGGGGACTATAGTAATATTATAATTTTAAAGAATGGTTCAATTTTTGTTTTATTATATGTTTCATGTGTAACAACTAAGATTCTGAATTCCCTTAGACATGTTTTTGAGAACTTTCATTGTTGGATTTGATTATTGACAAAGCTATTTTAAAGTTGTGTTAAGCTCAATTTTGTAGGAAATTTTCCTGGCTGATTACCAGCATCCACACATCAACCCCTGAAAAGACTTCCATTCTACGACTACACCTAGAGGACATCTGAGAAAAGACTTTCAGAGACTTTAAATGAACAGTTTTGATTTGTTGTTTTTGTTGTTTTTTTCTCTTTCTGTTATAATATACACCATCTGTAACATGTATTCTCTGCAGAAGCCCTCCCTTTGCAAGACTAATGTCAAAGCGTCGGTTCATGAGGACAAAAAAAAATCACTCCTCTGGACAAAACTTTCCTCTCTTCCTTTTCTATATTGTTGTTCACATATTATTAGTTAGCAATAGTTATCATATTGTTTTTACTGTTCCGTCAAGGAAACATTTTGTTTCTTGAGGAACAACAGGGGGGACTGTAACGATTGGAATAACGCCACCTGCTGGATACTTACTGTAGAAGAGTTCTGCCCATGAAGCGAAGGTCTTTGAGGGCAAGACCAGGCATCAGGAAGTGACGCAGACTACTGGGAGGAGGAAGGAAGAGACTGGCGCTCAGTCTCAGTCTTTTCCTGAGGACGCTGGCAGAGAAGGGAGCTAGAAATGTGCTCTCCCTTTAATAGATAGGAATCTAGGCCTTTCTCTCTCTCTTTACCAAATTCTTATTCTCCTTAATAAATACTTAAAAGTCTAACTCTTGCTAAAGCTTATAATTTATTGGCGACCACTCATTAGATATTTTAGACAGACTAGCTAGAATTTTAGCCCTTAACAATACAGAAATACATTGTCTAGGAGTTCTGTTTGATAAAAACAAAAACTTCAGGTTCTAGGATGTAGATTCACTATTCATTTTTTTTTAAATGCTGAGAATATTGACACAACTATAGAAGAAATTAGATTTATGCCAATACTTCACTCCTTATACTAAGATACACTCCAAATGGGAAGATGGCTTAGATTTTAAAAAGCCATATTGTAGACATATTAAGTAAAGATGGATATGATTTAGTATCAAATATATCAACAGAAGAAAATTCATGGCCAAAAAAGAGAAAGGATCAGAAAAGATAAAATTGATCATTTTAACTACATGAAGTTTTAAAAGTTTTTTGTTTCCAAAAATTTAATAACACTAATAATAAAAGGGAAATATGTAACAGTGAGCAATAAATCTTTGGAATAGTTTTTCTGATTCAAGTCTTATTTCTAAGATATGTAAGGAATTGATTCTAATTTATAAAAATAAAGTCCATTTCCCAATTAATAAATGATCTAAGAATATGCACAAGTGGTATTCAAGTATAAACTGTTTTTTGTTTGTTTGTTTTCCAAGAAGCTTTGCAGAGAAAGTGAGGAGAGATATGGGATCACAGCTAACAAAGATGATAGGACCTAGAGAGAGTATTTTTTTAATGTTGGGGGATATTTAGGTGTGTTTCTGGATTGAAGGGAGGGAGTCAGTAGACAGGCAAAAAAATTAAAAATTTATAGATAAAGGGAATAATGATAAAGGGGGCAGTCTTCTGAAGGAGATGGGAGGGTATAGCTTCTAGGTAACATATAATGGGAATGACTTTGGTGAAGGAAAAAGAATCCTCTTTGGAGTCTGGAGTAGAAGAGGATAGAGGGATCTGGTACCAAGTATTTGTGACAGAAAGAAAGAGAATGAAGAGGAAGGTCACAACGAATGGTCTTGATTTTCTCATTAAAATGAATGCCAAGCTCCTAAGTAGGGAGAGCAGAGACAGAAATCATTGTGGGAGGCCTGAGAGAGGAAGAGAAGGTTTGAACAACCACTGTGGTGAGTGTAATAGAGAATCAATTAGCCAAGGGTCAGTTGAAATTAGATTACATAAATATGTACTGTCCCTACTCAGCAGGGTTATGGCTTCCTCCAACTTCTTTCAGTCATATGTGAATAGGAAAAGACATAGGGTATAATATAGGATAGAGGTTCATTCATATTTTATAGATGGTATAGAAATCTCCATCTCATCAGTTATCAAGAATGCTGAACTGGCTGAAACTACCATAGCCTATTGTAGTTTCTTTGGCCACCACAGAATATTGCCAGTGCTATTTATCACATTCGAATGACACTCTTTCTCGCTCTTGCTCTCGCTCTCTCATTTCTTTTTTTAAATGCAGCATAGAAACAATGAAGGATAGCTCTGTGAGAGCAAGAACTATATATCTTCTCCAAGGTTTAATAAAGTTACTTAGAGGTCAATTAATACATTCTTATTGAATGAGTGAATAAATGAAGCAAATCAAAATAGGTAGTAGATGACATGGGAAAAGAAGTAGGCCTACTTTAGAAAAGTGTTACAACTCATCCTTGGTCAGGTCAAATGATTTAACATCAGAAATTGCAGAAATTGGCATTTTTTTGTCAGTGGAAATGACATTTAAAAAGAATTATTTTTCTAGGCCATGGGAACAGCATGGTAGACAAGACATTTCTCTGATCCCTATAACCTCTCGAACCTCTCCAAAACAGAAATCATACACCAAAAAGAAAAGCAAATTCAACTGATCTCATGGCCTAGGATACCTATAATCCAAAAGAAGGTTAAAAACACATGGGAACTGTCACTCCCTGATTTTGAGTTCACTGAACTCCCCTCCTTTACTTCCCACACTAGCATCAGTGGGGAAGCTGCACTGACAGACCTAAAGACATGACACAGGCTCCTAAACCATGGTACCCCCTGTCTCTTTCCGGTGTCATGGAGACCCTATCTCCACATTGTAGAAGTCAGAATTAGCTGCTCTTTGGGGAGGTGGGAAGTCCACAGGTATTACACATCAAACATTTTTCCAGACCTTTTCAATGTATCTATCAGTTGGGCTTTGTTTTTTCTCCTTAAAAATTTTTTTTTCAAAAAGGAAAAAAAAACGGGGGGCAGCTAGATGGCAGAGTGGATAAGGCACTGGCCCTGGATTCAGGAGTACCTGAGTTCAAATCCAGCCTCAGACACTTGACACTTACTAGCTGTGTGACCCTGGGCAAGTCACTTAACACCAATTGCCTCACCAAAAAAAAAAATTTTTTTTATATGGGTAATACCTCTTAGAGGGTGAGGAGAAGGTACTTGGGATAGTGTGGTAGCATAAGAAATGTAAAATATCAATAAAAACATTTTAAAAAACAATCACAACAAATTTAAGAGGCATTCCCAATGGCTTTGGCACTGTACTCTAAGAGCCATGGGTCCTTTCCATCCAAATTGAACTGAAATCTTCCATTATGTGTTGGCTTATCCACTTAAAATATGAGCTTCTTGAGAGAAGGGATTATTTTGTTTTTCTGATTTCATTAACAGCCATTAACACAGCACTTGGCACATAAGTAAGCAGTTAATAATGTTTTCCTTCCTTCCTTCCTTTTTTCCTTCTCTCCCTTTCTTCCTTTATCTCTCTCCCTTATTTCCTTCATCCTTCTCTCCTTTATTTCCTTCCTCCTTCCCTCCTTTTTTTCCTTTCCTTTTCCTCTTCTTCCTTCCTATTAATTTACATTTAACTTCTCTTTACCCTACTTGCTAAATACAGAGTGATTCAAATTTAGCTACTTATAGGTTTAGTACGGTGAGCAAAACTGCACATTTTCCTCAGGCCAGAAACTAAGAACATCCAGAAACCACTCTGAATTTCCTCCCCCATCCCTGCCCTGTACAAAGCTGCCTTCCTGTTCTTGCTTCAAACATCACATCACTCAAGTTATAGCTTTTTATAGAGATATCAAAGAGCTTCTTGACAAAAAGAAGGTTTTGTTCAGAGCAGTAAATAAAAGAGAAATCTGAAACATTTCTGCAGTCATGTCCCTTTACTAATAACTTATCTCTCAAATTAAAGTGTTATATAGAGAGCTATCTATCTATTCACATTTATACATATAAAAATATAAATGTGTGCATCTATATATTTACATATATACATGTAAAATTTATATTTTTAAGCTA
This sequence comes from Dromiciops gliroides, assembly GCF_019393635.1. Lineage (NCBI taxonomy): Eukaryota > Metazoa > Chordata > Mammalia > Microbiotheria > Microbiotheriidae > Dromiciops > Dromiciops gliroides. Next base: position 57,100,558 of record NC_057865.1, on the reverse strand, counting down.
AAATTAATTGAGAGAAACTCTCTTTTGAGAATTTCACTATTCTCCTTGGGATAAAGGGGGATATACTGGGTTGTTAGAAGACCAGACTGACAACCATTAAACTAGGCTGTAAAATCAGAAGATTAGAGTAGATGACCCCTACAGTTCCCTTTTCAGCTCTGAAATCTATGATTCTATGCTTTAAAACTCAGTGATTGTAGCTCACTTCAATTGCCTTGTTCTGGCCAAAAGGCATTTCCATTTGGCCTTTCCAGTTTATGAGTTCTCCTGAGTACCTGGAGCATGGCATCAGTGGAAATGGTCAAGGCATAGTCATTATTATCTGTCAATCTAGGAGTGTTTTTAATTAGATTCAACTCAACATGCCTTTATCCAATGCCTGTCATAAATGTGGAACCCTTTGCCAGGTGCTAGAGGAGAGATAACATTCCCCTTAAAAATATCCCTCTCTGCAAGGACCTTGTATTGTATTCGGGGAAAAGTAGTTTACAAAGTGCTTTCTTCACAAGACTGTGAAGAAGAAGCTCAGGTATTTTTCTACCCCTTTAGCAGATTGGAAACTGAGGCTCATTAGAGAAACTAGTTTATGGCCATGAATATATTTTAACATGAAGATTTTCAAACCAAGTCTTCTGGAGACAGACAGCATGGTACGGTAGATAGAGTATTATATTTGGAATCAGAGGAATAGGGTTTGAATTCTGACACTTAATTCAGTTGTGTGACCTTGGACAATTCATTTAACCTCTCCTGGTCTTGTGGCCTTAACAGTAAAATGACTGAGGTTGGACTCAGTGTCTTCTAATCTCTTTTTTTGGATCTAAATCTATAACCACATGAACCTATGGTTTTCTTGAGTCCAAAATAAATGGATCTACCCATATGGCTTCTATTTCAATTATTCTAATGTATAATCTCTCTAAGGATTTTATTTTCTATTTAACTCATTTCAGTCATAGAACCAGAGAACATTGGTGGTGGGGGGGGTATGAAACTTATACTTCATCTAGTCCAACCAACTCATTTTTCAAATAAAGAAACTTAAATGGAGGAGATGGGGGAAGAAGAATAGAGAGCAGACAGAGACAGAGAGGTTCTTATGAGAGAATTAAATGCTCTTCAAGTAGTGTTTTTAAAAGCACAAATCCCTTTTAAGTGAACTGTCAGCATTGTAATATAATGGGAAGGAAAAGGAGTTGGCTTTAAAGTAGGAGTTTTTAACCTGGATCAGTGAAGTTATCTTTAATAATATTTTTATGCTGTATTTCAGTATGAAAGTCAGTTTTAATAATCATATGCATTTAATTTTTCACATTTTAAAACATCATTCTTAGACGGGGTCAAACTGCCATTGGTGTCCCCTCCCCCCCAACACACACACACACACACACACACACACACACACACAAAAAGATTAAAAACTCCTTGCCTTGGAGTGAGAAAGACCTTGGTTCAAGTCATTTGCCATATACTGGCTATATGATCAAAGATTACTCACTTCAGCTCTGAGTGTCCCAGGCTATTTTGATAGATAATTAATTGCAGAATGGCTATTAATCTGCATTGTTAGAGAGAGCTTCCTCAAATCAGTGACATCATAGCTTCTCATCCACTCCCTAAAAAATATTCTGTGCATGTACATATTTATGTATGCACATATATGTGTGTACATATATATTCATTTTAAACACAATTTTTCAGGAAAATATATGATGCATAGACCAAACTTTAGAAGGGCCACTGAAGATATGAAGGAATGTGGCTTCAATATTCAGAATAGGACTAGTAAAATTCAGTGGAGAACTCAGAGAACGTAAGTTCTCCATAGTGACTTAATATCGTTATTTACCATAACCTAATAATTTGAAAAACTGGAAAGACTTTACTTAATTGCTCTTCTTTTTAAAAGTTATCTAAATTGATTCCTTCAGAAAGTAAAGAAACATGACCCTTTAAGAAATGGAGCCCAAACTTAGAAAAATAAAATTTCTGCCAAAGTATGCACTGCCTTCATTGGATCATTTGAGAGGAAATTGACCAAAATTCCTTACGTCTCAAATATTAACCCTGGCACCTGTCATTCTTGTTATATCTTCATTCCTTTGAGTTTGGGAGACTATTCAGTCTTTTTTTAAAAGAAACCCTGATTGAAATGAATATCTCTGGAAGGATATACTCCATCAACTAAATCATTAGTTATCAGTTAATATATGGGAAATTAGTTGTCAGCCACCTAGGAGCAAGGTCCTATAAAAATGGACAAGTACTGATGCTTGGATGGCAAGTCAGTTAACCCCTGTGTGACTCATCTATAAAATGTGATCCCATCTATAAAATAATGAAAATTACAGCACATGTCTTACAGGGTTGCTGTGAGAATCAAAGGAGAAAGCATATGAAATGCTTTGAAAAAACTTAAGTACTATATAAACACTAGTTATCATTAATTATTTTTACTATTAAAGTATATTAATATGTGACATAGACTACCACTCAAAACAGATAATTATGTTACATACAAATGTAATTAATGCACTTTCAAGATTAATCTTCTCTATTCTCTCATCTTTGATTATGCAGAATAATTTTTAAATGAAATATTTTCCACAAACCAATACAATCCTAGTAAGTAAGATAACTATGTCAAACAATATAAATTTAAGAGTAAATTTGCAGCAAATACTGATCCCATAAATGTTTAAAAAAAACTTTCAGGGAAGGGGGAAGAAAGGCATGCTAGGCCAAAGAATAAATTTTAAAGCTGACAACAAGCAAGTCACATTTGCATTTTAAAACTCAGGCAATGCATGCTGGACCAGAGGAGAAGTATGATATGGAGCTGGTAGTCACAGAGGCATTAATTGGGGTATATGATGGATGTGTGATTCCTAATGGAAAAATGAAGAATTACATAAACACTCACCAGGGTGTGGGATGGGTTTATTCAAGCATGTAGTTCAGGGAGAAATCAACAACAGTAATGATCACAGATAACATTTCTGTCACCCATAAAATAGGAGCAGCTCCTATCAGCCTTTTCTTATACAAGAAGGGAAGCATGATATTTTATAGTAATGCATTTTTTTAAATAGAATAGCAACAACTCACAATTCTTTAGGACTTTAAAGCTTGCAAAACACAAGCAAAAAAACCCAAACAAACCATAACAACCACCACAAAATAAAAACAAAAAACCTCTCAGATAGGTAGTATAGGATTATGGTTCCCATTCTATAGATAAAAATAGTGAGGCATAGGGAATTTAAGTAACTTACCCAAGGTCATACTATTAGTACATTTCAAAGGTCTTTTCCAACTTTAAAACTAGTATTCTTTTCACTGTACCACAATATTTCTCTATCAAAGAATATTTGAGAAAACACATAATATCAGTGGCATTTAAATATCTGAATTATAACTTAAAATATGAGTATGACAAGGAATTAACAACTAATATTTACTTAGGGCTTTGAGGTTTATAAAGAGTTTTACCCGTGTTATCTTATTCAGTCCTTGTAATGACCCTGTGATAGAGGTGCTTATTATTATCCCCATTTTACAGAAGAAGAAATCAAGACTTACAGAGGTTAAGTGATTATTTTTTTCCATGCTCACACAATAAATATCTGGGGTATGACTTGAACTCACTTCTTCACAACTCTCACTCTAGTGCTATATCTACTGTGACATCTAGTTGCCTGCAGCCAGGGGTGGAGTGCATCTAAAATGAGCTGGTCATACTTGATTAGCCTTGATTCTTGTAAATCAAATCAATAGGTCTTCAAACTGAAAAGGGAAGGGGTTGGGGTGGGGGATATTTCTATCTACCAAGGTAGTTACCAAAGAAAGTAGCTGCAATATAGTGGGGGTGGGGATAGGTAGAAAGCAACTGTGACACCTAGAAATGCAAAGGAAACAAAATAATAGAAATGTGGCAAATAAAATTTAGAGAGACATAATTTCTGGGATAAGGCCAGCAGGTTATTAATAAAAGCATGGTGATTGGCCATCCCTCTCAGACCAAAGACCCCCATGATAGTGGGACACAGAGCTTATATACCCTTGAAACAGTAGGTGGCCAACAGGGCCAAGAATTGATTCCTGAACAGAGATATTGTCTTTAGCCTTGGGTAATCATTTCAAAGAATGTTCTCCTCTTCAGTGTTCCCCTCCCAGTGATCTGTCTCCCTGCCCCAAGAAGAAGCTTTTAGCTATCTAAAAAACTGAAATGTCTCCACCCAAGATTCCCTGTGAGATTGGGTTAGATCTGAACAAGATGAAGAGATTCAATGCAAACTTAATTTCAAGGAGAAATTGTACTTCTAAAAGTCTTGGCTTTTGAAGAAAGGGGGAATTCTAAGTCTCCCCAAGATATTGGTTACAAATAATCAGAACAGAATGTATAGTATTAAATGTCTCTATAAAGGTATTGTAACGATTAGAATGACGCCACCTGCTGGAGACTTACTGTAGAAGAGTTCCACCCATGAAGCGAAGGTCTTTGAGGGCAAGACCAGGAGTCTTTTCTCTGGGCATGAGGAAGTGACTTTGGCTAGTGAGAGGAAGAAGGAAGGGACTACAGCTCTGTCTCAGTCTTTCCTTTGGACTATGGTGGAGAAGGGAGCTAGAAATGCACTCTCCCTTTAATAGATAGGAATCTAGGCCTTTCTCTCTCTCTTTACCAAATTCTTATTCTCCTTAATAAATGCTTAAAAGTCTAACTATTGCTAAAGCTTATAATTTATTGGCGACTACTCATTAGATATTTTAGACAGACTAGCTAGAATTTTAGCCCTTAACAGATGGCTGACCACGAAGAGGAAAGCTAAACCTCAGTCTTCTGATCTTCAGGTTGGGTAAGAAATTTCCCCTACCGTGCCCTTTAAATCCAAAGTACTGCTGAATTGCCGGGTGTTTTCCCTTTATATTTTTTCAAATGGACCTTTTAAACTCCCTAATTACCCTATTTTTTATTTTAGTCTGTTTAACCAGACAAATGGGAGATAAGATCATGTTAATGCTTTGTTTTCCTGGATTTTCTATTTTTCTTTTTCTTTTTGTTAGAAAAGCCAGCAACATACTCACACAAGGAAATATCTCCCCCTCTCCCAACCATGCTTTTTCAGAGAAACCTGAAGAGATTCCTGCAACTTTTCCCAGTTCTAACACCAATTGTTGCTCTAATTTTGCATGCCTGGAGGCAACGACCCACCCTCTGGAAGCTTTTAATCCCCTAGCACCTGATGGTAAAGTGGGGGAAGAGGAATCTAGGCCTGAGTTCAAAATCAAGTCTGATTCAAATTGCACTGGTCCCTCCCCTCCTCTCCAGACCCCACCCTCTACTCCTCCCATGGCCAAGCCCATTGCTTCCCCTGCCTGGGAAGTCCAGAGATCTGATGTGCATGCTCAACTTTCTCTACATTTGCAGCTTCAGGCTCAGCCCTTCCCCAGCCTGGCTGTGCTTCTGAGACAACCTTAGAAAACCCTTTAAATTCCAGATATGCTCATTTTGTTCATAATTTTGCTAACCTGCTTTTGTCTTTAATTAGTAATCTTATAAAGCATTTGTATGGTGAAAAGACTGACAGACAATATAGAGGGGTTAAAGAAGAAAAACTTAAGCTGAATAAGAATGACAATCATCACCATAGTTCAAGACTCTGCTTCTTTTGCCATGGAAGGGTATAAATTTTACAGAAATATAGAAGTAAGCAGCAAGGTATTGATATGAGTATTGGGGATTTTAGATATCGGAATCAAAAGTGTTCTGAATTCACTCAGAGTAATAGTATCAGTTCAGAGGTTACATAGGATTTCTATGCTATTACACCTACATTTTGAAATTAATGGTATGGGTTTATTTTCATAGAGATTTTCATGCTTTTGAGATTGTGTCTTATACTTAGTTTTTAAAACATGGAGAATATTTGTAAAAGCTTTTTATAGTCATGTGATCAAGTTTATATTTTATAATTTATTAATATTAAGTTCATATTCATTTAGATTTCCTTAGTTTGAATTTCATTGTCTTTTATTGTTCCATGTGTATTTTCTTCTATTCATTTGTCTATCTAATTTTGAAACATTGCAAGATGGTTTTGATTTCATAATACAATGTTAATTCTAGGAGTATTGTGCTCCCATATTCTGAGTTGTTTGTTTTTGTTATTTTTTCTCAACTGATTATTTGATCAAACTCTTTAAAGTATTTCCTTGGCAAATTGGTTGCTATGGCAAGTGTAAATTGATTTTAGAAGTATCATTTTTGATAAGCATATTCAAAAAGAAAAAGAGGGGAATGTTTGTAAAAGTTTTCTTTTTTCAAAAAAAGTTTTCTTTAGGATTGTGTTGTGCTTTAACTTGTATTAAATATGTTCAGATTTTTCACAAAAGTAATAGTATACTAAGTTTAAAAAGGGGGGTAGTATTTGAAATTGTTGCATAATTATATATTGTGTTCTGAGTCAAGATGTATTCACATTTTTTGCGATCATTTATTATCCTCAATTTTTAAATCCATATGAGACTTGGGAACTTATCATTTATGACATTAATTGCCTTTATTCTGAGTTATCAGATGCCAGTTGGCCAAGATGCCATCCAATCACAAGTAATACATGCAAGAGCAGACACTGAACTGTCATATGAGGGGAGACGTGCATGAAGTCAAGGTATGGCTGAGGAAACGGCTTTTGACAAATGTCGAGGTTGGATTCTCTTGGTTTAATATTTTATTTTCTTTTTCCCCACAATACTGTGCAGATGGCTGGAAGTTTTGATCCCACCCATCTCACTTCCACACCTGGCTTCTATGCTCCCTCCTATATGCCTAATGCCATGGACATCTCAATCCCATGCATCTGATTAAGTCTGACTCAGTTTCCTCCAATATGTTCGGGGGCATGGACATATATTCCATCCACCTATTTTAAGTGGGCAGTATATATTGCTCAAGTGTGGGAATCCCATCATTTCTCTGTTCTTTTATGGTAACCTCCATAATTATCTCAGGTGTCATGATAAATAACAGTATTGACTTTGGCTTTGACATCTGTTACCAATTATATTAGATTTTTTAATTTCTCATAATGGTATGAGAATAATTAGGCAGATGATGCAAAAAGTGATGAGACAAAGATAAAAATTATTTTTAAAAATGTAACAATTAGAATGACGCCACCTGCTGGAGACTTACTGTAGAAGAGTTCCGCCCATGAAGCGAAGGTCTTTGAGGGCAAGACCAGGAGCCTTTTCTTTGGGCGTGAGGAAGTGACTTTGGCTAGTGAGAGGAAGAAGGAAGGGACTACCACTCTATCTCAGTCTTTCCTTTGGACTCTGGTGGAGAAGGGAGCTAGAAATGCGCTCTCCCTTTAATAGATAGGAATCTAGGCCTTTCTCTCTCTCTTTACCAAATTCTTATTCTCCTTAATAAATGCTTAAAAGTCTAACTCTTGCTAAAGCTTATAATTTATTGGCGACCACTCATTAGATATTTTAGATGGTTTAGCTAGAATTTTAGCCCTTAACAGTAACTGCATAAAGAACAAGCAAGATGAACTATAGATTTCAAGATAATGAAGCAAACTGGGCTTTATCAGAATCACTGAGACCTAATGGAATATGCACCATGACTTGTATATGACTCTTGAAATAGATACCTTATATGAAAGAACCAGGAAAGGTAGAAGTAGATGGTGCATCTGTGAGTATCAGGGTATGTTTCACAGGGACCTGATTGAACAATTTCAATTTAAAATGACAGAGAAGCAAGGGAAGCTAAGAAGATGATGAATTTTTAAAGTGGCATAGTCCTCTGGTGCCAGAAATGCTAAAACTTAGAAGGAACTGATGCTAGCAAAGGAAGCAGATAATTTTTAAAGGATTTCTTTGCTTCATCTTGGGGGATAAATAAAAAATAATAACCAGTGACAGAGAAGGTGGGGATACTCATTTTGTTTGTTTGCTCTTCTGAAAATGATTTGTGGATTGGAAATTAGAGAACAAAAATAACTGAGACCTGATAACTAAGACAAGTAGGGGAAAAGTAAGAAATCATTTAACTTCTTTTTAGGATTCAGGTCACCTGATCAAAAAAAATAGTGTGATGGTTATACAACAAAATAATGTAATTTCTAAGCCACTGTCAGTAGACTGGTAGATCAGTGGAAGGCAGGAAATATAGTTAAACTAGATTTTAGTAAAGCATTTTTGAAGTGTTTTACAATATTCTTCTGCAAAAGATGTACAGACATTTGGTGGATAGTGATAAAATTTGACTTCACAATTAGTTGGAAGAAAAGGAACTAAGGGTAGTTATTTGTGGTTCACTGTCATCATGGAAGGAGCATGCCCAAGGATCCATTTCTCTGGACCTATTAGGTTAGTAATTTTTATTAATGACTTAGGGATAGATTTCATGTTGATCCAAATTCCAGATGACAAGATAGTTGAAAGGATAACTAACATGACTAGCAACAAATATTGACATTGTTTTAAAATAAGATAGCATTCAATATAAATATTTAAACTTGTTTTCCAAAAATAAACTTCACACATATGAGATGACAAAGGTATGGCTTGACCACTATTCATCTGAAAAAACTCAGACTGTAAGGGAACCTCAAGCTCAATGTGATGTTGCAGAAAATTAGTGTGACCCAATGCAAATTAAGATCTGTTTTGTAAGTGCCCTAGGAAGGTGATATTCCTTCTGTACTCTGCCATGCATGATTATACCACAACTAGAATATTATGCATATTTCTGGATACCAAATTTTAGGAAAGGTATCAAAGGATTGGTAAGGATGCAAAAGCTGGCCATGGCAAAAACCCTTGAGTTCTTACCATGAAAGGAATAAAAGGAACTGTGGACATCAGAAGAAGAGAAAATTTAGTCAGAATGACAGGCACTTTTTTGCATTTGAAGAGCTGCCATATGGAAAAGGAATTAAAATATTTTGGTTCATACTCAGGAGGTAATAATAAGAATCAAAGTTGAAAGATGCTAAGTGGCAAATTTAGGCTTGATGCAAAGGGAAATGTAACCATCATTTTCATCTAAAAATTAAGTGAGCTGTCTCAGGAGCTAGTAGGTTCTGTCTCATTGGATATTGGGTTCCTGCCTCCAAATCCAACACTTCTTCCATTGGACTAACATATCTCCCTACCACAGAAAAATTTTACAAACTACACACTAGTAAAATTCTCAATGAAATATTGTATTAGAGTAAAGGTAAAAGTATATAAGGAATTCTTAAAACCAGTAAACAAGAGTCGATTCACATTCTGTATTATTTTATCGGGAATCTACCCTGTCTGATCCATAGTACTGAGATCATAAAAACTTTTAGAATCATTACTCAAACTATGTAAACTGAAGGTCTTAGACATTTCAGCCATTGTATACAAAAAAGTTTTTTTAAGAATAAAGAAAAGAATAAACTAAACTAAGCAATATTTTTTTAAAATCTGACAATATATGCAATGTTTTATACCCATGGACATTCCCTTCAGGTCTGTCTCTGGAAAGTAGAGGAAAGAAATCTGTTCTTATATCACTCCTTTGGGGTGAAGTTTGTTCTACATAATTTTGCAAACGTAGTTTAAATGACTGTATTCCTTCTATCTTTATTTGGTGACTATGAGGTGGGACAAGACTCCCTGACAACCCTAGGTCTGACACAAGAAGAGTAGTCTATGCTTCCAAGTTGTCAGGATTTTCAGTTAGTTACTTTTCCAGAAGAAACAAGTTAACATCTTTTCTGTTTCTTAAGTATCTCAAAATAATGAAATTTCTTATTTCAGGACAGATTTCTATAAATCTAATCTATACAGATTTGAACAAAGTGATGTGGAGACTTTGATGGGTTTTTTAGTGCTTATCTTTTATTAAAAGTTTTATTAATTCTGATTTTTAAATGATGATCACAAAAAAAAAACATTAAGGAAAAGAAATTTAAAATACTTGATCTGAAAATGTATATAAAATTTCCTCCCATATTTCTATGCTTCTCTACCAAGAGGAAGGGAATGTATTTCACCTTCCTTTCCTCTCCAGTATCAAAATGTTCTATTTCAGTGTAGCTTTTTAATGTTCATTTAAAATTTTCAATTATTATACTCATTGTACATTTGGTATCATTGGAGTGTATGCCTATTATGAGATCTCTACACCAAAGGAAATGAACATTTAAAAGATTTAGTTCAAATAATTCCAAATTAATTTCCAGAAAAGTTGGAACAATTCATGACTCCTCCTCTAGTGCATTATTATGTCTGTTTTCCTATAGTTCTTCCAACACAGAATATTTTGAAAGTTTGTCATCTTTAGCAATTTTCTCAGTATAGGGTGAAATATCAGAATTAAGCTTATTTTGTCTTATTAATAATTATTTGGAAGAATCTTATATGGTAAATGATAGTTTGAAATTATTTTTTTTAACATTCTGTTTGTATTTTTGACCACTTATCCATTGGGGAATAGCTCTTTGTTTTATAATTTTGTCTAAATTCCCTATATATCTTGGCAATTGGATTCTTTTGAGATATCTGATATGCTACTTTTTCTTTCCTCCTATAAATACATTAAAATCTTATATAGATGAATCTGAAAGTTTTCTATTTTGTGATTCCTTCTATTGTACCCATACCCCCACTCATTTCCTCCTCCAGTGGTCTATGTTTTTTTTTTTTTAAATATAGTGGCCTTTTCTATTTAAGTCAAGTAGATCCAATTATTTCATTAAGGAAATTGAAACCCACGGAGTTTGTGACCTTCTCAAGGTCATAAAGCAAGGTAGTGGAAGAAACTGAATTAGACACTTCAGATTTTCCATACAGGATTCTTTGCACTGTTTTTCTACACTAAAATTCATTCAACAATTACAAGGGTACTTGACCTTGAAAGAGCAAACTATTTCTGATTTTCTTGAAGTGGCTTTGGATGTAAATGGTACCTTGGACTTGAGAAATAAAAAATGAGCTAATGAATATCATTTGTGGATATTTTATAAAAAACACCTAGAAGCCTTTACTAACTCACCATTCAATAATAGAGTTAGAAATGCCAAGTACTTCAATTAGGAACACTCACAGTTTCCGTTTCAAGCTTTTGCTATCCTCATTGGTGAACAACACTTTGAGGCCAGAAAAAAAAATTATTTCAAGAAAAATAAACATTGAGAAATAGAAAAGTGTGTAGAAATAATCTAAATGAAATGTGTGGTTTTGCTAAAGAGCTTTTGTGCCAAAAGAAACACCATCATCAATAATGTGTAAACCATAGAAGGTTAAGGAGCTTGGATGAACATCAAACTCTGGCAATACTAAGTCCCTCAGGACTGCCCACACAACTCCTATTTGCCAAAGCTGTGTGTCAAGCTCCCAGAAGTGAATGATCTGGCATTTTCCACTACTTCAATAGATCACCAAGCTCCAACCTGTTAAAAAAAATAGTCTTGTGGGATTAAGGAACTTTCATTTCTGACCTAAACCAGAACCAAGTAAAGGAAGACTCACACAGAGAAAACTACCTAACAAAACAGAGGTGTTTAAACCTAGTGATAAATTATGCAATTTAAAAAATCTATTAAGTCACAAAATAATCATGTAAATACAGTTTCAAGTATAATGTGATTTTTCTCCAAATTAAAGACTGGTTTATTAAGTTGATATTAAAAATTCACTTTCGTTGTTTTTCTATTTTGAGGTTTTTCCTCATTGCTCTGATTCTTCTCTTATAACATAACTAATGCAGAAATATGTTTAATGTTATATATATATTGGAATGATTGGAATGATGCCACCTACTGGAGACTTGCTGTGGGAAAGCTCCACCATGAGGAAAATGCCTCAGAGGCATTGTGGCTTTTCCTTGGCTTCAGGAAATGACGTTTGCTCATGGGGGCTGTCTATCAAGGCTACCAGCCAATCAACTTGAGGAGCCTCCTATGGTCTGGGAGGAGACAGGAAGGAGGAAAGGGAGCCTGCGCTGAGAGCTCTGGGGCTTTTTGGGTTCCTGACTGGATGGTGGTGGTGGCAGAGGACTTCACAGGAAATTTGAGGAAAGATAGGAACGCCAGGCTATTGGAATTCTGTTCTCAATCTTTTTCTTTCTATTTTCCAATAAACCCTTAAAAACCTATATATATATATGTGTGTGTGTGTGTGTGTGTGTGTGTGTGTATATATATATATATATATATATATATATATATATAAACCTATATCAGACTACCTGCTGTCTAGGGGAGGAAAGAGGGAGGGGAGGGAGAAAAATCTGAAATTAGAAAGCTTGTATAAACAAATGTTGAGAACTATCTTTACATGCAACTGGAAAAAAATAAAATGCTTTTATCAGAAAAAAATTCACTTTTATTACTCTTTGGTTTCTTCATTATAACAATGTATATAAGTATAATTATTTTGTTGTTGTAGGGGGTGGGAGAATACAATTCAACTAAATAATTGTGAAGTAGAAAGCATATATTTCAATTTTTCTGTCCTGAATCTTTTAGTAAAGCTTTTTTTTTTTGATTCCTCAAAAATAATCTTTTAATTCTATATTATTTGTGTAGCCTTTCTTCTTTTGCAAACTACTCCATAACCACCTCAGGTTGCCTGTACCAAAATTGCTGATCCTACATAAATAGAACACAGTCAAGGTAATGTTAAAATAGATGAAGCACACCAAATTTATAAATATATGGATAAAGGCATGAACTGCTGTCACTAAAATAATGAAATGGTGAAGTATCTGATCTCTATGTCAGTCAGACACTCAAGTCTAGACCTACATGAGAGTGTAGAAAAAAGTGTACTTTGTAACCATATTGCAAATATGGGTCCTGAGTAAATATCCATTGAATGAATGAATAATTTACCCAAGGTGTGATGACTAAGGATTTGAACTCCGGTATTTAGACTTGCTTTCTGTGTTACAAATTTCCATTACTCTGCTTTACCACCTATAGTACTTTGTTAACTGATATGGCCTCTCCCATCTGATTTTTTTAGTTGTTCCCTATGCCTGGAATGAATGTGAATGATAATGAACATGAAATCATTTAAATGACAATGAAAGTAATTCCCAATATAGAAATTTCAGGAGTTGAGGCATTTAAGAGCATACATATTTTAAATTTATGTTTTGAAAATTCAATTAGACATTTCTGAACAGCTCACAAGTAACTATTTACTCCTTAATTATTAGTACGCTTCCCAGACTTGAAGGAATTGTTATGACTCATAGGCTATACATATGCTGAAAATGTATAAAGAATTCAAGAATAAAATGGAAAGGAGTCATATAGTACTAAGTACTGAAGCAATCTCAAACTATTAGTTTCATAGAATGCTCTAAATTTTGTTTACATTCATATAAATTAGGCTAGGCCAGACTTCCTACAATATCTATTAAAAAATTTATTAAGTCCCAACTACGTGTCTGACACTGTGTACAAAAAGGGACAAAAGATAGTCCCTGTCATCAATGAGCTTACAATGAGGGAGACAACATGTAAACAAATATATACAAAACAACCTATATTCAAGATAAATAGGAAATTATAACAGAGGGAAGGCACTAGAATTAAGAGAGGTTAGGGAAGATTTCCAGTTGAAGGAGGAATTTCAGCTAGGACTTAAAGGATACCAGATAGTCAGTAGTCAGAGCCAAGGAAGAAGAGCCTTCCAGGCACAGGGAACAACTAAAGAAAATTCCAGGAGCTGAGGGTGGAAGGGTTTTGTTCAGGAACAGCTAGGAGGCCAGTGTCACATGATTAAAGAATAAATGTTGGGGGGTAAGGTGTAAAAAGACTGGAAAGTTAGGAATTACTACTACTAGGTAGTAACAGCTAGGTTATGGAGGGTTTTGAATGTCAAAAAGCATTTTGTCATTTCATTCTTGAGCTCATCTTACAGATGAGGAACTGAGGCAAACAGATTAAGTGACTTGCCTGGAATCACACAGCTGGGATCAGATTTGAATTCACCTAGTTGAGTCTTCCTAATGCTAGGCCAGCTCTTTATCCATTGTTCTACCTACCTGCCCTTACATGAATTAACAAATAAAATCTTTAGATGGGAATGAGATGAGTTCTCAACTCAACCAAGAGCAAGGCTTCAATCCCATCTAAGAGGAAATTCCCTGAATTCTCTAAGGAGACAAGATGTAAATCAGGGAAATATTGAGAAGCCAACTTCTTCTGCTTGTTTTCAGGTTCTAAAGACAGTCTCTTCTCTTTCTATGTCTAAAATTGGTCTTGAAGAAAATCTGGAACCATGTATCTCTCCTGAAAAAAGAACAGAAATTTCTTCCTTTTCCAAAGATCTTATACAAAATCCAACCCTCAAGCAGACATAGTACATATCATAAGCATACTTCCCCAAAAATGGGAGATTCTTAAGCAAAATGCCTCAGGCTTGGCTATAAACTCAGCTTACAATAGCATAGAGGATTAGCAAATTTGCTAGCAATAAGCAAAGATGCATGTGAAGCATTTCTGCAAAACCATTGGTTGGGTATAAAATGTATTTATATCATTGTGATCAAGTGGCACTGATATCAACATTATCACCTTAACAGGATTTGGAATAATGACTCTAAAGAAGGTTTGAAAATGTGACTCTTCCTAGCCACCCCACAAAAGAAGATTTTAATCTTCCCTATTAAAATGAAGGCCTGATCAACAAAGTTAATGTAAACTTTAGCTAAATTAAAAGAGGCATAAGATATAGGACCAGGGATTGGTATTCTATGCCCTGATCAAGTCACAAAAAGAATATCATCCTTCATACTGGGTGCCACATTTTAAGAAAGTCAATGATACCCTGGAGAGGGTCCAAAAGAGAACTAGTTTCATGAAGATACAGCAGCAGCTGCATCACATTTATAAAGCAGTGTAAGGCTTGCAAAGCACTTTAGAGAGATTATCTCATCTGATCTTCCCATAGGAGGATCACTTAAAGGAACTGTCAATATATATTCTGAATAGTAAACTTGGGAGAGAGGTGTAGGCCTATGTTTCTCCAAGGATTTGAAAGGTCATGTTCATAAGGTATTAGACTCTTTTTGTGGTTTGTCCCATAGGCCAGTTCAATCTAACAAGAATGGATGACTGTTGCAAAGAATTATATTTAGGATTGATAAAAGGGAAAACTTCCTAACAACTACATCTATGCCAGAGTGGAATGGTCTGGTTCAGGATGTAGGAGATTACTATTCATTGAAAGTATTCAAGCAAAAAAATGGCTCATCATTTGTCATTCACTTCATTGTTTTTTGCCTAGTTTTGGTTCCCCCAGTACTGAACACAGTATTTAGCACCTGATATGTCATAAGCATTTAATAAAGACTTATTGAATTCAGGCAGAAATTGTCCTAGATCCTTTCCAACTTAGCAATTTACTGATTCCAAATCTATCTGCTATGCTACAATATCACTCATTCTGCTTTTCATAAGTGACCAATAAAAAATACATTGCAATAACCAACCATCATTCCAAAACACTCATCATGAAACATGGTATACACCTCCAGACTGACAGCTAATAGATTCAGAATGCAGATGAAAGTATATGTTTTTCTTAATCATTTCTTGTGGGCATAGCTAATCTGGGGGTTTGTTTTACTTGAATATAAATATTTAGATTGGGTTTAAATATTTGGGCTTAATTTTGGGTACTGGGTATTGGGTTTAAATATTTTTATTGAAAGGGGCTGGAAGATGAGAATTCAGAACTAAAAATAAAATGAAACTTTAAAAAATTAAAAAGAAAAAAATCAGCTAGTAAAAGGAGCCAAAAGTAAAATTATTTTTTCATAATTAAAAAAGCTGCAATAAATTATCCAAGAACCAAATTTCTAACTTTCACAGGTGGAACAATTAGTTAATGATTTTCTACAATATCAGTGCCTAAGCTAAATGCCTTATCAAAAATCATAAAATAAACTTAAGGTGTATTAAAGAGGTACAATACATAGGACCAGTGATTTGATAATCTTGATGTTCTTTGCCCTTGTCAGATCACATGTTTTATATAAGCATTTTGCTTAGCTTAGTCTTCCTTTAAGTTTAGTCACTGGTCCACCAAAGGAATGTACCCATTCATTCAATAGAGTATCCTTAAAAAGTAATGGTAGCAGAGTACTGAATGATGTACTAGGATATCACAGCAAATCATTAAAAGTATTATTTGTCACTTCATACAAAATACAAAAAGAATAGAAGATATAGTTCTTGATGTTGAGAAGATTACAATTTATCTGGGAAAGGGAGATAAGGTTTTCAAATATGTGTTCAGAGCTGTTGAACTTTAGAATATAACATATTATAAACTTCTTATTTATTCTTATTCTTATTCTTATCTGTAGATAAGGAAATTGAGGCCCAGCTTGAAGAAATGAGTTCACTTGAAGTTTAAAAGAACAAAAAACAAGTATACATTTTCGAAAAAAACACAAACAAAATCCATAAAAGGAGGCATATGCCTGCAAAATGAGATTTGGGTTTTTTTATAGTTTGAAATATAAAGACTATCTCCATTGTGCTTGATAATGTTTAAGCACCATATTTATGTAGAAGTTTCTTTGCCTCCATTGAAACTAATTAAAATTATTTTGGTCTCTATCATAGAAAACTATTAAAAAATCCAAATGTCTTATATGTTTACATGGTCCTCTGGAACATGGCCTGGAGTCATAATCAGGGCCAAGAATCTAACACTTAGCACAATAACTTGGAGCCATTATTGGGAAATAACAACCAAGGCTTTACCCAAGGGTACCAGAATTTAGAGAGCATCCAAAATATGTGCACACCTTCCGCGACATAGAAACAACTTATCTTAGGGTCTAGTTAGCAAGAATAACTGGCCCTCCTCAATAGCAACAATATCTCAGTACCCTAGGGTCTCTACTCACTTGGGGTGAGTTTTCTGGAATCTCTGACTTCCTCACTACAGGAAATGTGCAGGTGTTTCCCATTTCCTTAAATGTAATTTATCTTTAAAATTTAGTTTAAGGGCACATTATATAATGTTTGAATCAGGTGCTAAAATACCTAATGACAATTTAGTATATACCCATCTATATGTGTACTTACACACACACTCCCATAGTCCTCATGCACAAGACTTCATTCTCTACCTCTGCAGAGCCTCAAGGCTGAGAGGACAGCTTTCTTATATTTGCTTTTTGTATGCTCTGCCTTCTATAATCATTTTGCTTAAAAGACTAACCATTCAAAATGCATTTATTTTGAAAAAGTTTTCTTAATTCCTTAGGTGATGGATATATATAGAACTGAGAGGCTGGGAAAATTCAACAACAGCCTGTAAGAATAGACATTTGTCAGTGGAAATCCTGATCCTATAAGTATGCTAATGTGGCAACTCAAGAAGTAACTCCATTGTCATATTCTGACATGTTCAATGGTTTCATAAATTAAAATATTGGGAGAGGTATGAGATACCAATAAATCAATCTATGTCTATTTATCCTTGGTTGTCTAGAAAAACAAAATATCTGAATATCCCTACAAGTATGTCTACTTTTGACTTTTAAACCTGTCCAATGGAAGCATAGCAAAGTGGGTCAATTATTGAATTTGGAATGAAGAAGCCTAAATTTTAGGCATGTCACAAACAAATTCAATTAATTGTGTGAGTATGAGCAAGTAATTTAAATACTTAGAGCCTCAAAGAGCCTCTGTTTCTTTGTCCCTAAATTAAGAATAAGTAAAAAGCTAACTCACATAATTGTTTGGAGGACAACATTTTGTAGTACCAACATCATGGAGTTTTCAAGAGGCTCAGATTAGAAAATGCATGCCAAGGGCTTTACATTCAGTTGTTTTGTTTCTGTTCTGTCATTTTGGTTGTGTCCAACTCTTTGTGATTCCTTTTGATGTTTTCTTGGCAAAGATAATAGGAGAGTTTGGCATTTGCTTGATTTTACAGATGAGGAAACTACGGCATATTAGAAAAGTGACTTTCTCAGCATCACACAGCTATTAAGTGTCTGAAGCCAGATTTGAACTGTTGAAGATAAAGTCTTCCTGACTCCTGACTTTGTACCCTCTCAACTGCACCACCTAGTGGCACCTTGCTTTACATTCAAGCACTCTGTAAGTGTCTATCACCACCATTGCCACCAGCAATAATGTAATTATCTATACCAAATCTGAGTTGCAATTGTAAATGTTACTCTGGACAACCATATACCTTGGATCCTGTTCTTGGGACAGGCAAAAATAAGGGATAACCTAGGGTAGCATCAAGTTTCATTCAGTCATTCTCCAATAATAATATGTTATGCAGCTTTCTGTTGTTTGCAAAGTGATGTCACATGCATTACCTTTGACCATGGTAGTGCCCTCAAGTAGAGCTGGGAGAACCTTCTCTACTTTGGTACATAAAGCAGCCTCAGAGATTTACAAGCTCTTTGGTTGAAGAGATAAGTCAGCCTTTGCTCTTCTCTTTCTTATGACCATATTTACAAGACAAGATTCATTCTGCATCATTCTTTCTTTGGGTTTTGTCACCAGAGTGCAATACCACTGTTTTAATGCCTCATGTGTTTGGCAAAACATTGCCATGACTTGTCATCCCTTCACCTTAATGTTTTTCTACAACTTGACTTATCAATACTGCCATTGCTCTGTTTGTTGCATCTGCATTCTCTGATTGGAAAGGGTGGCAAGGATTCCAAATATATTTTTTTAAATAGGCATAAACTAGAAGTATTTTAAATGGCTTATAACCTCAGAGGGTGAATTGCTCTGATACATGCCTAACTGCAAAGTCCATAACGTGAAGATCTGACAACACCCCTGAAATCTATTATTAGGCAATGTTTGCAATAAGCTAGAGAATGATAAGGTCTAGATGACTTTTTGTAATTTTCAGAGTACAAATTTATCATATATTGTGAAAATTGTATAAAAATGAATGGGTCTAAAACGTGGAAGAATGTGGTCTCATTTAGAAGAATACATTGTAATAAACAAAAGGAAAAATGTATTTCTTTCATTTTTATAGAGTGCTTACAAAAGATTTTTGTTCTTACATGATACACAGACAGGTGCTCAATGTTATATATTTTAGAATATTTATTGATTTTTTTTTTTTTAGTGAGGCAATTGGAGTTAAGTGACTTGCCCAAGGTCACACAGCTAGTAAGTGTTAAGTGTCTGAGGTTGGATTTGAACTCAGGTCTTCCTGACTCCAGGGCTGGTGCTCTATCTACTACGCCACCTAGCTGCCATATTTATTGATTCTTAAACACAACAATATTTTCTACAAACAAAAGCAAAAATTTTCTCCCACCCCACATAACACTCACTAGAAAATATACTGTATGAGTAGAGGATGAAAGGATCTTGTAAGATGGTGCTTTCGTGCTCAAACACATAACATATATATGTTTTATCAGAAAACTTTTCAGTAAAAAAATAGAATTAAAAGCAAATACTGGCAAAGATTTTTTTTAACTTTGTAAGGAATGTGATAGAAATTTAATTTAAAGACTAATTTCCCCACAGAGAAAAATCTCAAGACATTTTCATAATGACTTAGTATTATTTTTCCTCATGCACAAGTGTAATTTTCACCTGAAATAAAATCAAATTTACTAAATCCATGTTTTTGAGAGACATGGTGGCATAAATTGCAAATAAATTGTTCCCCTCCATTAATGGAGAGAGTTTCATCTTCTGGGAGTTTCTATGGCAACAAAATCATAGTGTAGTCTAGTGCCCAAATACATGTATATTTTAAAATACGTGATTTTAAAAATCTACTGGAAGACAGTATTCCCAAAAGTAACAAAGTGTTCATATATTAGATATGAATTTTAATTTTAGTCTTAAAAATGATTTTCGGGGGCAACTAGGTGGCGCAGTGGATAAAGCACCGGCCTTGGATTCAGGAGTTCCTGAGTTCAAATCCGGCCTCAGACACTTAACACTTACTAGCTGTGTGACCCTGGGCAAGTCACTTAACCCCCATTGCCCCGTAAAAAAAAAAAAAAGAAAAGATTTTCTAATTGACATTCAAAAATATCTACTTTTTCCAGTAGAAAATAAGTTCCTTGAGGGGAGGGATTGTTTTGTTTTTATTCTTGAATTCCCAGTGTCTAGCATAGTAGCCTTTCTACTATACAGGATTAATAAAGCCTTTTAACTGAACAGATTTTAAGCAAATTTCTTTAGAAAAAATCTTTTCTATCAAAAAAAATCTATGGCTAGACTCCTGGATACACTTTGTCCTACTTTTGTCTCCATAATCAAGATAAACATATTTCTCACTTTGTGTAGAATGAAATTTTCGCATTAACAACAACCACTGAGATATCAGTCTCTCTCTCAACCTATATTTATTCCCATCTTGATGACTGTCTATTCATTTAAAGCATAATAACAGGCAGAAATAATAACAGAAACAGTTGTCAGTGAACAGCAATTCAGATTGGCTTCCATATTTAACCCATGAGATGTCCCAGCCTTACTAAAACACAAAGGGCAGTCTCAGTGACACATTAAAAAGAATTTTATATAGTTCTAGCCTGTCAGAGACTAATTCTCTCTCTCTCTCTCTCTCTCTCTCTCTCTCTCTCTCTCTCTCTCTCTCTTTTTTGCAGGGCAATGAGGGTTAAGTGACTTGCCCAGGGTCACACAGCTCATAAGTGTCAAGTGTCTGAGGCCGGATTTGAATTCAGGTACTCCTGAATCCAGGGCTGGTGCTTTATCCACTGTGCCATCTAGCTGCCCAACTAATTTTGTTTTAATGAAACTCTGAACGTCCAGAATCATTCTTAAAAACTCATGTGTGAAAGGGGGGAAATGGTTTCATTGCTTATTTGTAAAATAATAAAGAGGAAGTCAATGAAGGGCTAATTTAGACTCTGAGTTTCATTCAAGCATATCAATCAATTGATTAATAGACTTTACTTCAAAATCTCATCACCTAATGCCTTGGCTTTTACTCTTGTTAAACTTACTGCCTAAAGTCTCCTCCTACTTTAATCCATCATCCATGCAGCTGCCAAAGTAATTTTCCTAAATCAGGTCTAATATCACTCACTCTACTCAATAAACTGCAGTTGATCCATATTGTCTTTAGGATAAAATATAAAATCCTCCCTTTGGCTTCTAAGTGCTTCAAAACCTGACCCTACTGAGTCTTTTTACACACTGCTCCCCTACATTCTCTACAATCCAGATATTCTATCTCTAACACTCCATCTCCCCAAGTCTTTGATCTTCACTCTCTGTTCCACAGTGTTGTAATGCTTCCCCACCCTAGCTCTGCCTCTTAGTTATCCTGGTTTGCCTCATAAATCATTTCAAATCCTACCTCCTTCAAGAGGCCTATCACTTGCCCACCTCAATAGTTAGAGCCTTTCCTCTGGCATTATCTCCCATTTAGACTAAAATGTATCTTGTAGGTACACAGTTGTCACATGCTGTCTCCCCATTAAAATGTGAGCTCCTTGAGTGCAGGGACTATTTTTGCCTTTTTGTGTGTCCTTAGCACTTAGCACAGTGCCTGGAAAAAAAGGGGCACTTAATAAATATTCTTTGATTGACTTATTGATTGCCTTGTCAAGTTCCACTGAGTTTCTTCAACACTGTATTACATTACCTCTGCAAAATGATATATTCAACAGAATCTGGAAATTTCATTCATGCCAATTACACTTGATGTAAGAATACATGTACAATATGTATGTCATTAACTAGCTAGTTACTGCCTGAATTAAAGAACAATTTTAAATCTTTTCTGCAACACCTGATTTTGCCACAATGACATGCTCTGTCATTTTTCCATATCTGTGCTCTCAGCTGTAAAAATCTCATGCAAAAGAATAATAGAATACCTCATTGATAAAACTTTGAATTAATGAGTTTTGTAAATTCCTGCTCAGTTGACCTTTTAAGTAATAGAAACAGAACTATAACCTTCATACATCATAATTTGTAAAGCTTTTGATTTTTTTAACCACTTCTAGTTTGCAACACAATTGAGGATTCAGATAGCAAGTAAATTATTGTATAATCAATTTGTATGCAGAAATACCATGATGTAGAGGATAGAAGGCTGGCCTAATAGTCAAGCAAGATCTGACTTTAAGTCATGCTTCTTACACATACTAGCTGTGTGATGCTAGGTAAAGCACTGTCCCTCTCAACGCTTATGGAAACTTTCTTAAAATTAAAAATTAGAGAGGGGGTGCTGATCTGAAATGTTAGGGAATTTTTCCTCCTCCGGACTTCCTCATATCTCAGGAATGAGAAATCTGGTCCAAATATCTACATAAACACCCATGCATGCTTGCATACATATATGCACACATATGTACATATATTCATACATATACCTACATGTGTATAAATATACACATTCACATATGAAACCCCAAAGCATATTGATTATAATGAGAATGGATGATCATATAGGTTCTAATATTTAATAACCTTTTGTTTGAGATGCTTGGTGATGTTTTGTCAAGGTTGGAGAAAACTGGCTATTGAAAAAAAGAGGCAAGAATTTCTGAAAGAAATGCCTTTAGATTCAGAAAAATGAAAGCAGTCTCAGACAAAGCACTAAATGGAGGGTGCATGGGAAGAGTATGGGGGATAGAGGACAGGAAATGAGTGAGAAATTAGAAGGAAGGTCAAACATCCCAAAAAAGAGATATGGAAAATTAATTTTTTCTCCATTTTCTTGATGTCATTCTCATTATCAAGTTGCATTTGAATGCCCTTAAGTTATAGTTTAAGAGAATATAGGTAAAATGCAGTCCTTTTACTTGAGAAATTTAATATCCTCTGTAAAAGTATCTCATTAAGATTCACATAAAGTTATGTCTTGATGTTCTTCTCATGGCTGGGCATGCCAAATGATTGTTCATTTCCTCTCTCTGTCTCTCTCTGTCTCTCAGATGAAAAAGCTAGATGTTTTACTCATTGCAATTGACTCAGAATACCTGAAACTTATGGATAATGCCTCTCTTGAATGGGCATCAGCTATCAGGATCATTGACCTTGAGTGGACAATTGTGCTCTTGCATAATGCCAACATATGCTATGGACAAGAAGGGAAGAAGCTAATTTATCAGCCAACACTTTTAATGACAGGTTAATGGAATGAAAAAAAAAAGAATCTTTTTATTCAGTTGAGATGAATGTTAGTTGTTATTCTAGCTGGTGACACATTCTGTTGCCTCAATTTTTATATTTGCTACAGTGGTCGTTGTGGCTCAATCACTTCAGTCATGTCCACCTCTTTGTGGCCCCATTTGGGGTTTTCTTGGTAAATATACTGGAGAGGTTTGCCATTTCATTCTCCAGCTTATTTTACAAATGAGGAAAGTGAGGCAAACAGAGTTAAGTGACATTCCCAGGGTCTCACAGCTAGGAAATGTCTGAAGCCAGATTTGTCCTCAGGTCTTTCCGATTCCAGGCCTGGAGCTCTATCTACTGAACCATTTAGCTGCCATTTTTTGTTATGGTTACTTCTTGCAAAATTATTATGTAATAATACACATTTAAGAGATTTTATCAAAGACAAACATAGTAGACAGCTCCGTAACATGATTTTTCCAAAGAAGCCATCTGGTTTGCTCTTTCCATATACACTGACTTCATAAAATCCTAAATATTACACCAGATACACTGGTGGTAGCCATGTCTGTGGACAAACAATGGCTATCTTCTTCTTTCTCATACCATTAGTTCTAACCTCGGCGCAGTAGAAGTAATATAGGATCTGAAGATAGAGGCATAGGGGAGAGATACTGACCGCCATTATTATTCTATATACATTATTCTATGTAGAACTTTAGATAAGTTATTTAACTCTCTAAGCTTGATGACCTCATCTATAAAATAAGAATTTAAGCAAGTGACCTCCAATGACCCCTTCCAACTCTAAATATATGACTGTGTGATGCCTCTGATAAAGTCAAGGCTAAAACTCAGTAACAAATGTTTGAGAACTGATGGAGGTATAAAGTAATGAGACATTTCAGAGACTAGTAGAGGAAAACCAAAGAAATGTCTGAAAATTCGCAATGTTGATAATTAAATATTGTGTAATGACACAGCAAAAATCCAAAATAGTGAAGATATTCGAATAGAATTCAAGAAATAGTTCATTGATCTCTTCAATGGAAGATTCAAGATTATAACAAAATTACTCTGAAATTGTTATAGCTAGTGTATTTAGTTTGTCTTGGCATAACAAACTATTTGCAAGTAGACTTTTAATGCCCAAAATGCAGGAAAACCTTTACTTGGATCCTTCTAGAATTTGGAAGGATATCTTGAATGAAGCTTATACACACATACACACACACACACACACACACACACACACACGCACATATATATACACACACAAGACACATATACATATATATTGGTTCCAAAGGTTTGTCATGACTGGGTGGGAGTGGGGATAAGCTCCCACTCTCTATAAAACGCTCCAATAGCTTGCGTCTCAAATAGCCTCTGACAACCGAAGCCCAACTCCTGGCCTTCTCCTGGTGGAACTGTTTCCACTAACAGGAGAAGGGGCAAAGGCAAGTCACTGGCGCCTTAAAACCAGTCGCTTCGGGCAGGTGGGGCTCATCAGCCTTGGCAGTCAACCCGCCTAGGGAAAGGAAACCCTGATTTTAAACCTCCGCTGCCTTGCAGCTATACCCATATATGGGAAAGGCTTCTAGAGTTAACCCCGAGGAAAAATCAGGAGTTGGAGTTCCTTAGGCAGTTGGATATTGGACATCACATCCCTCTGGCAACTCCTGCGGTGGCACTGGTGCCAAACTGTATTGGCTCTGACTCTCCTTTGGATCCACCAATTTCTCAGAGAGGGAAAACCTGCTGCATGGGCAACAGCTTGTTTTCCATATTGATCTGCCCAGGCCAGTGCCCTGGAGAGGACACTCCAGCTACTCCTCATGGGGTAGATACAACACGGGATGCAGCAGTTACCGGTTATAAGTCATTCAGGAGCTGCAGCTCCTGTATCAGACTGCACAGCCACACTGTGGCCTGTGGCTCTTCAAGGTGCTGATCCATGGTCATCCATGACTGGTGGAGGCCTACTACTACTACATATATATATTAAATATATCCTTATTAAATGTATATATATACATATATACATACATATTTGTGTGCATACACATATATATACACATACATACAATATAACCTTTCTATGGGATTTTGAAATAAAACCTTAAATTACACTATAACATTATAATAATGATGGTACTTAATGAATACACCAAAATGAGAAAACACCAAAATGCATCAATGCTACTTATAGAAGGACAGAAACTGGATCTATGATTCTGTAGGTAGAGGAAATTCCTCAAAAAGCAAATCCTATCTATCAGTGCAAGTTGCCAGCTCCTATTCAATTTACAGTTCTTAGAGAATTTGGTATAAACAAATAAAAATAGATGCCTGCTGGAAGCATATGTTTGTGGTTAGAAAACCATAAATTTGATATTATCTATATTGTATTTTTATTTATTTTGTTAAGTATCTCCAATTCCACTTTAATTTGGTTCTGGGAAACCCATAGGCCACAGTTTGATGCCTCTGAGAGCACTCAGAAGTTAGGACACTAGAGCAAGGTCAAACAGGCAGATTGTAAATAGACCTTAAATCCATATCTTCCTGGCTTGATGGCAGTCTATCCATTAGACAATGCTAAATCTTTCATATTATTCATACAAAGAACTAAATATAAAATTACAAATACAAATGCAAAATACAAATAAAAATATACATGAAATAAAATACCTTTTCGAAAAAAAAAACTGTAACTGAGCATTAAGGACAGCAGTTGAAGGGCTATGGAAAAAAACAATTGACTGCATACTATAGTCATATAGTAAGTATTCAATGTAGGGAGGTAATGTGACAGTGGACAGACATCTAGACTTGTAGTCAGCAAGAGCTGGGTTCAAATCTGATCTCATTCATCTATTATCTGAGTAACTATGGACAAGATATTTAACTTCTCTGAGACTCAGTTTCTTTATCTATAAAATGAAGATAACACTACATTATCTACTTCACAGTTTATTGTGAGGCTAAAATGAAATCATTATATATATGTGTGTGTATATAATTAATTACATATATACATACACAGGTACATATATATGTGTGTATATATATACACATATATATGTATGTATGTATATATATATATATATACACACACACACATATATATATTCCTTTGTAAACTTTGAAGTAATCCATCAATATCAGTCATTTCAAAATGTCATAATACTTTGGGCTATAGCAAAAGAGCTCTTTTTTCCTGTTGTCATCTTGCAAACTTATACTGTCCTCAAATGGGGAATAAATATCTACCATAGCATTTTTTTTAATCAGTCTTAACTCATGAGAGGCACAGTGGTTAAAAAATGTAAGTGAACAGAATGGAGGCCTTAGAAATAAAAAGAACTAAATACAGTCCCCAATGTTTATACATAAGTTATGTGATCCCAGAGTACTCACTTAACCTCTTACTTCCACTCTAAAACCATAATACTATCTCCCTTACTACTAATACCACCCAAAATCATTATATTTATTGTTTAAGACATTTCATATGCTTATATGTATACATGCTGTCTCCCTCATTCGAATATAAGCTTCTTGAGGGAAAGAGCTATTTTACTTTGACTTTGTACCCCTGGCACTGAGCTCAGTGTCAGCATACCATAGGACCTGAAAAATGCTCACTGACTGCTTTCAGTTAAATATGAGTTGCCAGTCAATCAGCTCCATTGAGAAAGTTTTCACATAGCTAAAATAAGAGATTCCAGCCAAAGAAAAAATAATGGCATGTCACTAAATTGAGTCATGAATAAAACTGTACATCTTATATCATTTGCTTTGTGAATATGGTAATGTAGTTATATTCCTTTCAGTATGATAGAATAAACCTGGAACATCATTATATCACCTCTGCCACCTTTCTTCAAAATATTTTATAACATGGGACAAGATCTTATTGTAATATGAATAAAGCACTTACCATGTGCAAAACACTGAGAGTATGCTCATATACAATACTATTTCTGGCTCTGAATCTTCTGATGACATATAATAGAGCCATTTTGGGCTGCTTTGGGGAAATAAAGCTAACAGTACAGGAATCAGTTAATTTGTTATTCAGTATAAAATGATAAGTGGTGCCACAATCTCACATGAAGGCAAAGGTTTTTAGATAAGTCCCTGTCAGTAATGAGCTACCATTCAAGTCCTGGGTATGGTAAATGAACTGTAATCACATAAACATGAGTAGACCCGCCAACAACTGACAGGCTGTTCTTTTCAAAATATTCTAATGGCTTTGCTATTCTACCCACATTTAGATGGTCAGAAATATTTCAGAGCTAAACCTATAGACTAGCTGTTTGTCTACCCCTTGCTAATTAAGTTATGCATGACCCTGACGGGGGAGCCATGACGTACGTTACTGGGGATTTTGAACCAGACTCTCCACATCACATGTTGTTAAGGCACGTGTCTTTGACTACGATGTCAATTCAAAAAGCATTTATTAACCACAAATTGTGTTCCAAGCACTGGATTAAGCCTTTTCCAAAGAGAAGACAGAAATATCCCCTGCTATCATGGAACTTACATTCTAATGGGGAAAGGATAGGCAAAAGAAACATATACTGATAAGCAAATGGCAAGAAAAGACAAACTAATTTGGGAAGGGTGGAGATTCTGACTCCCCAGAATTACAGCTTTCCACTCATTATCACTCTTCTAGCCCCCTCCATTATCCAGTGAGATGTGGCTTCCTTGATATTCCCTCAATCCTGACGTCCCATATCCCACCTCAGGTCCTCTGCACAGGATGCCTTCCAGTTGTGGAAGTCTTCCCCTGCTCACTTCTGCCTCTTACAATCCCTGCCTCCATTGCCTGGTAATACAGCATTCTAAACTGCTTTTCTTGGCCTTTATAACCTTCAGCACTTGGAGAGTACTACTCAGTGGCAGTGAGGAAGCTGGCAAAGTGGATATAGCTTCCAGGGAATAACACTGACATTTCAGGAACAGATTTATTTATTATTCAGTATGAAATGATAAGTGGTTTCACAATGCAGATTCAGGGCCAGTAACCGTCTCATGTAGGAGCATATTTCTCTTTGTATCCCCAGTGCTTTGC
This sequence comes from Dromiciops gliroides, assembly GCF_019393635.1. Taxonomy (NCBI): domain Eukaryota; kingdom Metazoa; phylum Chordata; class Mammalia; order Microbiotheria; family Microbiotheriidae; genus Dromiciops; species Dromiciops gliroides. The sequence goes on along the minus strand of NC_057865.1, from coordinate 57,072,343 downwards.
ACCGAGTAGGTGCTTTATGAATTTATTCATATTACAGATAAGATCTTGTCACATATTACAAAGTATCTTGAAGCAAGAAGGCAAAAGTCTGGAATAGCAATTCCAGATTTACTCTATCATCCTGAAAGAAATGTAGCTACATGAGCAGGAAGACATTTGTTTCAATCCTGCCTCAGAATTACTAGCTGTGTGACCGTCAGCAAACCACTTCTGTTCTTTAGGTCTCAGATTCCTCACCTATAAAATGAAGGGATTAGACTGGATGGCCCCTAACTTCCTTTCCAGCTCTAATTGGATGATCCTTGTTGCCATTACCTGCAGAGTACATGGGCTTTTTCAATTCACTCAGTGGTAAATACATTCATTTCTTGCCTTGGACTGAAATGACTGAGTGCCTTCTGTGAATGGTCATCCTGCTCTGGTGGCTGCCTGAAGAGTTGTCTAAAGAGCAAACTCAAGAGGATGAATGTATTTATAGTTTCCAACACAAAGCCACACCTCTAGAGCTGGAATGGACCCTAAAGATCATTAAGTGTAACCCCATCATTTTACAGATGGCGAAGCTCCTTTGTCAGGATTCATGAACTGCTCAGGCCCCCTCTACTATGAAATCTATTGGCACATGAAGGCTCCAATTCATTTGCCATCTTGCTCACTGTCATGAATAGACAGACATCCTCATTGCAGTGTGAAGGCCATTGATAAGAATTCCCTTTTGGCCTGGCCATCTTTGGGGAGGGCTGCACACTTGGCTCTTTTAAAATACAATGTTGTTGTTTCTGTGGATGCCAGGGCAGGGACCTTTATCTGCATGACAGCTCTATTTCCAAACACTAGTCCCAAGTCACATCATTCCCCTATTCAGAATCTACTTTAGTCTAAAATAAAGAGCATGAGATTGAGAGGTGGCAGGTCAGAGCTCAGCCCCCAGCTCTGTATCAGGCCAGCTAGAAGGAAGGCATCCTTTCTTGGAGCTGTTGTGTCACACTGACTTCATCCTTTCAGCTCCAGAACTATCACCCCATGGCCCTGACTGGTGACTGCCCTACAGTCTGCTCAACATATCAGGCTCCAACCATATTTCATTTGATTTCCTGACTCATTCACCATCTTCCTAGCTAGATTATACCATAACTTTCCACTTCCCTTCTCAACTCTTCTCATTTCTAGAACAATAAGTATTGTAATGAGAAAAGGTGTGGCACATTCCTCCCCAATAGCTCCACTCAATGATGATATACTTTTCCAAAGCAATGTCTGCCTTCCCTAGACACTGTGTGTGTGGTTTCCTTCTACCAGAATATAAGTTCTTTGAGGGCAGGGAGCTCCTTCACTTTTTCTTGCAGGAATGGTACTTATCTTAGTGCTTGACATGTAGTAAGCTCTTGACAAATGCATTTTCACTCATTTATTCACTGAATGAAATGAGGGGGAAGGAGAAGTGGAAGGGAAAGGGAAAAGGGAAGGGAATTAGTTGTGTTTACTATTTGTTTGTGCTTACTATAAGCCAAAACTCTGTGCTAAGTGTTGGTTACCATCAGAAAAAGATAGCTCCCATCTCATGGAGCTCATATTCACACACAGGGAAACCACATATATAAGAGCTTTCAGTTATAACTCAGATGGAAAGGTCCTATGATCCTTAGGGTGTAGTGGCAAAGCAGATGGTCTACATGGATTGGTTTAACAGACAGTGGCTGGGGATCCAGCTCTGAAAGCAAGGCCAGTAGTCTTAGAGACACAGTTATTACAGGGACTTTGGGGTTTACCAGTCCATCAATAGCAGTTAGTCACTGTAATGATTGGAATGATGCCACCTACTGGAGACTTACTGTAGCAAAGCTCCGCCATAAGGAGAAGGCCTCTGAGGGCAAGCCATGTGGTCAAGGTCCTTAGCATCAGGAAGTGATGCTTGCTAGTGGGTACTGTCTATCAAGGCTACAAGCCACATGAAGTAGGAAGCAGATGCTGGTGGAGGGGTGCTGTCTCTTTTTGGTTCCTGATCTCACCATGGTGGGTCAGATGATAGGGTCTCTTAGAAATAGTTGGATTTTTACCTTTCTCTCAGATCCTAATGCTCTTTAATAAATACTTAAACATTTAAATACTCTTCCTAAGCTTATAATTTATTGGCGACCACTCATTAGATTTTAGACAGTGTAGCTAGAATTTTAGACCTCACAGTCACATTTGTTGATTTGTGTTATACTTACTTGAGGACATACTTAATTCCAACTGCACTCCCCACCCCTTAGCAAGGTAGTAAACTTTTTGAAGTGAGGAAGAGCACCTCTGTTCATCTTGGTGTCCTCAGCAGCTAGTACAGTGAGTCAAATAATAAGTGATTAATTAATGTTTACTGAACTGGATCAGATAGGATTGAACTTGTCTGGGAATGGCAACTTTACTGTTTTTACAGTATAAGGACCTCTCTCATTTATTTTAGCACATAATATGAGCCAAAAGTGCAAAGAAAAAACATTAACAAGTAATATTAAAAGATATAATTTAATAGAAAGTTATTCATATTAAAGTAAATCCTATAGAATTGGAGCATAGAGTGTTACAGTAAAAGTAGAGGTAAAGAAAGGGGAAGTCAAGCCAAATATCTCATGTTATTCCTCATCAGGTATCTAGCTTACCTTCGTAACCTGACCAGCAATTCCAAGATCCAGTTCTTTGTTCTATAGCCTCAGAATTAAATTTGTATTAGTTGTCCCAGCCTAACCAGGCTCTGGAGGAGAGATTGAGTCTAATTAAACTTAAAAAATAACTTATTAAAATCCAGAATATACTGTATGTCTGGGTCCTTAGCAGAAGGTCACCTTAGGAAGAAAAGGTGGCTACAATCCTTCAGCTTTCCCAGGCCCAGCAGGAATTAATTAATGCTGGATGGAAACATTTATACAGTAAGGAAATCTATTGATATCATAACAAGAAGTTTCTAACCTAAATCATTAACAGCTAGGCATCTCTGCTCAGCAGTCCTGAATAGGAAGTAATATCAGCTCCATTACCTAGTAGATGGGTGACCCAGGGCACATTGACCAACTGGGAAAATGTATCTAAACTACTTGGTAAATGTGAAAATACCAAAAATACATGAGACCTGTAACATTACCACCAGTGGAGGGAGGCCACTGGACTCTGTATCATCCACAAATGCACTCCAGTATGAAGCTCTAATTATTTGGGGATTTATGGAACTTTACTAAGACTAACAATTCTAGAGGAGTTATCATATGAGATAAGATCTCAGTGCCCTGAAAACAACATTGTTCATGTTCAATGTTTATAAAAATATATTAAAAACTTTGATCCATGCATCATTAAGTTATGTTAGTTTGGGGGATTATTATCAGTCAAGAAAGAGGGACAGGTTTAATTTTTATTTGTCTTATTTAGAATTGAAAATTAAACATTTCAGCCCCAAAGGACAATTCTTTGAAAAATTATGAGCAGTTTAAGAGAAGGGAATAGTTATAAAGTTATCCTTTTGATTCAATTTCAGTCTATGAGAAACTGACAAAGATCTTGGAATTGGGAGGAACCCTAAGATTTCAAGCCTAAAATTGTTCCTTTGTGCAAGCTTGGAAAAAAAGACAACCCACTAATTGTTGGAGCACAGGAATCTGATAATACAATCATCCTATTTTTGTACTTTTGAAAAGGCAATAAATAGCCCTTGAGTTTGAGGGGCCAAGCACTACTCATTTAGCTGTCACTTCACACATTACATGGAAAAACCCTGCTATTTTCAGGTGACCAATTTAAAACAGACATAGATTTCAGAGGGGAGAGATAGAAGTCTGGGAGAAGGAAGCTGCAGGAGGCAAAGTTCACTTCTAAATTTTACCCTATGAGAGGCAAGATTGGAACATTTATACCTGTTTAATACTAAGGCCCAGATGCTGGCTCTGAAAATTTCATTCTAGTCATTGGCAAAATCCTGTTAGAACATTTATTTCTGTTTTTTAAAAAATCTGTTAAAAGTAACTACAGTGCTCTAGATGCTAAGGGAGTACAAAGTTTAGATAAAGCAGGACCCTTGCTTTCATGGGCCTTACAGACCAGTAGAAAGTATAGATTTATGTATAAATGCATACACAATATATTATATTTATATGTGTATGTGACAAATATAGAGTGGTGCAATTAAATTCATACATCTTTCCCCAAACTATTGAATTTACTTTTCATTCTTAAGTGAACAAAATAATAAGTTTCTGACTATAGTAAAAAGAACCTATGTTTTTCATAATGAAGTTTATTTGGAGTTAAATAAATTATCCCACTCTTTCCTTAACTGCTTAACTGATTTCCTAATTGGTCTCCATGGGCAGGAAAAGGTGCAGTGAATACACACTACAGATGGAAGCTCCATGGAAGGCAAAAACATCCTGAGAATTAGATGTATCTGAAAGCTGAATGGGCTGTTTCAGATGGTCCTGGTCTCCTCCAGAGGGCACTTGTTGCAGCTATGTTGACAATGGAATTTTTAGATTGAGCTAGATGATCACTAACATAGCTTCCTACTCTGGGAGTCAGCAATATCTTTTCAGCCATATTATCACTGTCTTCTTTCACATTCTATATTCAAGCCACACTATCCTCTTAGCTCTTCTCCAAACTCCACTTGCATGTGTGTGTGCAGGTTACCTTCCAAGCTTGAAAAGCATTCACTTTTCATCTCAGTCTTTCAGAATCCTTTATTTCTCTTTAGGATCAGCTCAGATTCTCCCTCCTTGAAGTAGCCCCTTCTGGTCCCTAAATCTAAAAATGCCCTCTCCATCCTTACATTTTCTTTTGAATTTGTTTTGACCTCTCCCTTTTCCTGTATCACTCTCCACATGGTATTTTATTTATCTGTGTACATGGAAACCTCCCTTTATATCATATAGATACCTTCAGGGCTGAAACTAATTTTTTTATCTTTCAGCCCCTAGGTCCTATCACATTGCCTTGCATGTCATAGATGCTTAAATGTGTATTGAATGAATTTTTAAAATGTAAAGAAGAGACTTCCTTTTAAGGTAATAATCCACAGTATCAATTGACAATTATGGTAGCCATCTCATTGCTTAAGCAACATATATGTAATGAGTGCCTAAATGTATTAAATATGCAAAGATAGAGATATGTGCATTGTTCAAAGCCAAAAAAGGCAATGGTAGTATTTTTTTTTACATTGCTAAATTTCAATGACTAATCATTTTATCTATATGCATCATACTTGAAAGAAAAATCTGCCCTCATCCTGGACAGTAAGAGCTTTTTTCCCCCTTTTAAATACAATCACAGGATCTGGGAGTACAAAAACTAAGAGGTTGTTTAGGCCAACTCTATAATTGTACAATTAGGGAAACTGAGGTTCAAGAAAGTAAAGGAAGTCATCCAAGTTTACACAAGTAGTAATAGGCTTGAAAACAGCATTCAAATTCACATGCTCTGTTCTTTTCATATTCTACAATTTACCATTATACCATATCATTTTATATATTTCATTAAACCATAAGTTTATGCTGGCATCTTGGATTCATAAATTCAGAAAATTATAGATCCAAAAGGATCCTAGAAAGGAATCAGTTTAACTTCATCACTTTTCAGTTGAAGAAGCTGAGACAGGACCATTTTCTTGAAAGAAAAGTCACAATCAACAGAACAATTGTCCTGAGAATCAAATGCATGGATAATAGTCCTCAGGATATAGGGCTTTCACTAGGGTTCTAAGGACTGTCTCTTTTTAGAAGGATTTGAATAATGTTTTGGAGTACAGATATGTAAAGTGAATGATCATCACATGATACTCATTCTTACTACTAAGGAATAACTGAGATTATATAAACCTTCTGATGCCATTTAAGTTCTTGCTGCCAGAGCCTCAAAATTAAAACATATCATATTCCAAAGTAATACCAATTTAAAATGAAAATGTCAAAACATCCCACACAAAGATTAAGCACAGTAAATGAAATTCACTTCAGTGACCTCATCCATAGTCTATTACTACTGAGTGAATGTAATATAGCAGAAAATATGCAGATAACCATCTTTTGTCTTCTATAGTTTATTCTCTTTTGTGCAACCCTCAAATGACAAATATGCTTTCCTGTCCATTTTGGTCCAATTCATCCCAGAGATGGGGATTCTGTTTCTAAATATCTTATTATGTTTATAATGTATTTGAAACTATTAAAAGACAGAATGCCATATTGTTACTATGTCAAAGACAGTAATCTTAAATATAGAGCAAGTCTAATGTTGTGTGTAGTTAATGACCAAGTTAGAAAATAGAACACATTTTGGGGACAAAATTAAGTGCTCCAGAAATAATATTTTTTTAAAATAATAGGATTGCAGGGAAGGAGGGATTGAGGGGAAGAGAAGAAAGGGAGGAAAGAAGGAAGGAAAGGAAGAAGTGAGCTAGAGAAGAAGAAAGGAAAAAAGAGGCAGGAAGACACTGCAACATGTTTATAACAAGGAGGTAGAGGAATATTTTGTATTTGTATAGCTCCCCAAAGTTCTCCAAGTATTCTACATATGTTTTCTCATGTGATCCTCACAACAACTCTATGAAATAGGTACTATTATTAACCCCATTTTACAGATAAACTGAGGTTTAGAAAAGTTAATTGACTTAACTAGGTCTTCACAACTTAGAGGTTATCTAAGGCAGAATTTGAACTCAGTCTTCATGAATCCAAGTATAGTAATCTATCCAATTTGCCACCAAAGTGCTACAAACTTGAATACATTTATAACGTTATAACCTTTGCTTTCAGGTGAAGATCATAATTTTGGAAAAGTCAGAAGAATATGAGAAATGAATGGCTTCTATGTAATCAAAGAGCAGTGTTTGGTTTACTCATCCATGACCTATCCTAGCAATGGTGGGCTCTTGGAAAAGGTCAGAGTACATTTCACAAGGACATTGTCCCAAAAGAAAGGTTTAAGGCTTAAAGAACAGTGGAAAAGGTTTCTTGTAGAAGGTGGGACATTAGCTGAGATATGAAGGAAGCCATGAAACCTAAGGAGGTAGAGATGAGGAGAAAAAGGTATTCCAAGCATTGGGGAATACCAGTTTCAATACCTAGAGTTAGAGTGTTGTGGGTGACCCTGGCCTTCCTAGATTTTTTTTTTTGGTGGGGCAATGAGGGTTAAGTGACTTGCCCAGGGTCAGACAGCTAATAAGTTTCAAATGTCTGAGGCCAGATTTGAACTCAGGTCCTCCTGAATCCAGGGCCAGTGCTTTAACCACTGCGCCACCTAGCTGCCCCTAGCCTTTCTAGATTAAGGACTCTCCTAGATCTCGTTTTGTCAAGAAGTCACTGGAACTTATTGAATGGGGAACATGAAGAAGTGATAAGATCAGACCTGCTCATTAGGAAGATAAGATCCACAACTTGAGTGGAAATTGAATGACTTGAGTCAGGGAGACCAACCCGGTAACTGCTGCAGTAGTCCAGGCATGAGGTGCTGAGGATTTGTGCCAGGTTGCCAACAATATCAGATGAGCGAAGGGGGCACATATGTTTTAAAGGTAGAAACAATGTTCATATATCTGAAATCTAATATACACATGAGGAGCTATATGTACTGTATATATAATAACTTAACATGGTTTGTTTAATAAAATTAAAGAGCTATTTCTGAGATTTGATAGAATGTTATTTATGACTAAAAGATAGCAGTGAGAATGCATATTTTATTCAAAAGAAAATGATCTAATAGAAGGGGAAATAGAAGTAGTGGGAGAAGATACTTCAATGCATGCTACAGCAAGTTCTACTCACCTTTACCTAGTTCCTTTGTGAATTTAATATTACTTCCTAAATGAGAATAGGAGCTGAGGAAAAGCCTTGAGTCTCCCTAGAAAGCTCCATCTCACTACCTTCTTCCCAACAGTCATGAGAAAGGAGTAGCAGAGACATAGACTGACCTAAATTGACTCGTTGGCTCTCTTCTTTTCTCAACATCAGAACTGTGAGAAGCAAATGAGGCTCCTTACCTTCTTGGAGTTGGAAATATAATCAGAAATATTTTTTGTTTTCTTTCTAGCCTTGTGTCCAGATAGTCATTGAAGTTAATCCACTGCAATTCTCTTCCCAGGGATATTTATGTCACATGTTTTATGATTACCTCTAAAGAATCTATTTCAGGAGGTAAGATTCATTTTTTCTTTTGGGGGGCTTTTTTTTTTAGCGGGACACTGAGTATTAAGTGACTTGCCCAGGGTCACACAGCTAATAAGTGTCAAGTATCTGAAGCCAGATTTGAACTCAAGTCCTCCTGAATCCAGGGCAGATGCTTTATCCACTGTGCCACCTACCTGCCCCAAGGATTCATTTTTAATAGCTAAGTTTTGTTGTAATGATCCATATGCTTGATAGTTCCCATCAAAATAAAGGAACTTCTTCCCTTGCCAAAATTGTAGCTTTGTTGTTTTGGGTTCTGCTTCACAGGTGCTCTCTTGAACAAAGACTAGAACATCCCAATTACTTTGTATTAGCCTTCTCACACAGATTTGGAATGCAAACACATTGGAAAATAGTTATATAGCATGTAAGGAATGTCTTACCCCACAGTTTCCGTGTTTCCATCACACTCAGTAACAAAGTCACTGAAATATAACCTTCTTCAGTGAAGGGGCAGTTTTATTTTTGTCTTTGAGTCCCCAGTGATTCATAAAGTATTTAATGCCTAGTAGGTATTCAAATAATGCTTGTTGAATTGAATTATAGCAAGAAGATATGGGTGGGGTAGGTATCCAAAATAAAAAATTTTAACAATGCACCAAAAATCAATTGTAATAAAAGGGGGCTGGGTGGGGATGTGGTAGGTTGTCTAGAGAAAACAAATAATCTGCTCACGGAGATCTGAAAAAAGCTTAGATTTTAAACAGGTATTCTAATAGTACCAAATGTGGAAGGAAGAATAAAACCAAGAATAAAACAATAATAGCACACACTTATAAGGAAAATATGAGAAAGCATAAAACTTGGAGATTTGAGGAAAAATACTAAGGATGAGACAATAAGGCTTTTAAAGATTTGTTCCAAACAGAAAAGTTAGGGATAGACTACTGTGCTATGACAAACAAAAAAAATGATCAGAAATGGCATAATATAATGATAATAATAATATATACTCTATGAATAAAAGCCCTGTGAATTCCATCAACAATGTGTGCAAAAGGAAATATCAACCCAATATGTGAGTTATACTGATTTATTTGTGGAAAAGGAGTTTAGGATGGCAATTCAGGATCGTGTCATTGCCACCAGAAATTATAAAAGTGCTCCCTAAGGAGTCAAGATTTTTTGATCAATGTATATGATACAAGGAAACAGTAGGAACAGTGTAATAGAACACTGCAAGATGAAAAAATAATAATAATGTCTATCAAATTATTGGAAAAGCATAATCTATTGGCTAGATTTCTCCATCAGAAAGTCACTATCCTTCATGAGACAAATATAAACCTCAAAGTTTCCTCAAGGAGTCAACCAAAAAGGAAGATGAGAAATAACAGACATTTATAGAACATATGAAAAACAAACTAAAAAGCTTATAGAAATATTTTGCTTACTAGCTGTGTGACTCTGGGCAAGTCACTTAACCCTCACTGCCCCACAAAAAAAAAAAAAAAGATAAAATCACATTTTTTTCTTTCTTTAATTTGTTTTCTTCCTGTAGTGATTAGCATAGTATCTGGAAAATAGTAGGTGTTGTTGAATATTAAAATATAGTTTTTGTATCTACCTGTCTCCTACAAACAGATCAGAGAAATAATGTTTAATTTCTCCTACAAATGAATAAACAGATCAAAGAAATTATAATATAAAAGAAATATTTTTGGGAAAATAGGTATCTTTTTATCCAGCCATAAAGGTTGATAATAAGAGATTTATATGCTTGAATTTCTTGAATATAACCAGAATTTGTTTTTCAAGATGTGTTCTAAAACCAGAGGATCATAACAGTGACATAGAGCTTTCAGGGACCACAGAAACTATCTTATCCAACACATTCTGTGAAATTGAAAACTGATATCCCACCTTAATTTGTATAATTTATTAATTAAGAATTGTATCTAATAATTATATGGCAATTCTTATAGATCAGACTTGTAATTAATTGTATAGGACTCAATGGCATAGTTTGTAAGTTGTGAACTTTTGCTAACCTGGGAAGATGTGTCAACTTGGTCATAAGATGTTTGCCTACAATGAAATTTTTGAGATGTTGACCAACTCTGTGTTTTCCCATTGCCAAGGATTCTGGAGATTCCCTCTTGCAAGTTAAGTGTGAATAAGCAGAATGTAGGCTCACCCTTCACCTTTCTTATAGACCAATCACAATCTGAATTTAGTTTGCATCACTGGACCTTATGTAACCAACTGTATAGAAAGCTGTTCTGGCCATCAAATGTGTCTTTGTCTACTGAGGATCCATTGACATCCTTTTATTGTCAATTGCTAGTCTTACAAATAAATTGATCATGCTCATACCTTTGTCCCTCAGTTTCTATTAATCACATGTTTTTTATTATGACACAGCATTTAACAGATGAGCAAATAGAGTCACAGACGGGTAAAATTACTTCTCCAAAGTCATAAAAAGGCAACACTTGTTAGAGTATTTAAACCAAGATTACTACACTCTAAATCTCAAACTTTTCACACTCTATCACACTGCCTCCTAAAGAAATAGCCAAAAATGGGATAAAAGCCAGACCCATGTCCTTGACACCAGAAATTACCTAAGAACTATCCATAAGGATCTTGTCTTTAATTGAATTTTAATTGCCAATTCAGATTACACAAGAAGATGGAAGAAAATGTACAAAATTCTGCAGACTGTAAAAACTTATTGCCTAGCAAAAACCTAGAATAGGATCTGGTACTTACTATCTCTCATGGACTAACAGGTGACAAATCATCATTCTACAGAGATCTCAAAATGCCCTGGAGAACCCATCCAATAAACTGTACAGGAAACATCATTATGAAAGCCTTGTTAACTACAATTACCAAGATATAACACCATTAATAAACCAAATTAAAGAGCAACATTTTTTTCCAACAATGAAGGCACTCACTCATATGGTACAGACTGTAACTAATCCATAGGACCCTTTTCCATGGCCTCCCCAAAAATATTGATGTAACATGCTGGAATCTCTAAAGATATCCTAAAAATGTTTATGTTAATGAAACAGATAACTTATTTTTCCATTTCTTTGCCTAAATGACTAGTCCATTTCCTGTACCATCTCTCTAACGCTGATGCCTACACCACTTTTCCAACACAATTGTTCAGTGACAGAATGTTGTAAATTACTCATGGTGTCCATGTGCCTCCCTCATCTACAACCTTGATTCTCTGAACACTGTACCATTACATTACTCTCTGTCACATGCAATCACACAAAGTGTCATTAAGATAAAGAGATGAATTTTTGTTTCATAGGGGAGTTAGGATTTTTGAAAACACCATTTTATTTCCCAAGACCAATCCAATCTGCTCTTCTCCTACCAGTCATTTCTGAACCCAGTTTATCATTTCATTACAGTATTTATACATCCAACTCCATATCGTAATGTAAGTAGCTTCTTCTTCCTGTAGAAATCAACACAGACAGACACTATTTTCTGGGAAGTTTAGGATAGGGATAAGAATTGGACCCATGGTTTCATTGGTATAAGAAGAAAAAAAAACTTCCTTGACTCTAATCAATTTACCAACCAGTGACAACTTCTTAGGGCCCATGATAAAGCATACTACCCTTTGAAAGGGAAATGATCGGGGGTGGCAAGGTGGCGTAGTGGATAAAGCACCGGCCCTGGATTCAGGAGGACCTGAGTTCAAATCCGGCCTCAGACACTTGATACTTACTAGCTGTGTGACCCTGGGCAAGTCACTTAACCCCCATTGCCCCACAAAAAAAAAAAAGAAAGAAAGTGAAATGATCGACTCAATATTCAGGTTTATGTGTGTGTGTGCATATTTATGTGTACATGTATGTATATGCACACACATATTGTGTATGTGTACATGTATGTATATATGGTATATGCATTCAACATGTATTTGAACATAATGAAGCAATGATAATTTTCTTGGTTATGCATATTTATTACATTTTGTAATTTTTTTCAATAGCAGGAGGTAGAACAGAGAGAAAATAGGCATTTGGTCAGTGAAATAAATTTAATTTATAAAGAAAATTTATTACGGAATACATGACACATAACTGTACTTCTGCCAGTGTCCTAGTTCTCTGTATAATATTAAGTATTTAAAATGCTTTCTTTAAAAAAAGAATGGGAAAACATTCATAAAAACTAATTTCAAGAATTATTTACTCCAAATAAATTAAAATACAAACAAGATAAAAGAAAAGGCTTACACTTCAGTTGCACAAGTCATAGGTACCAATATAAGGTGGGTCAAACATGAGTAGAAATGAAAAATATCTGAAGATATAATAAGTAATAGTAGGAGTTCTACTTATCTGATGGTAAAACACAGCAACCAAAATGTTAATAAGATAGAGAACTATGTTAACTAAAGCAGTAAGTCCAAATTCAGAGCATTCTACTCCATCAAACTGCATAAGTAATATTGTGTTTGCTCAGTTCTGGATATCACATTGTTAGAATTACATTGAGAAACTGAAGTTCATATAGAGGATCCAAATTTATGACACAACTCAAAATATTGAAGGAATTAGAGATATTTTGCCTGGACTGAAGTCCTAGGAAAAATTTCTATCTTCTAGCCTTTGAAGAGATATCATATGAAATAGGATTTTGAAGTGTTTTCTTGGCCTAAAAGGGTAGAATTTTTTGTTGCAAAAAGATTGATTCCATTCCTATATAAGGAGAATTTTCTGAACCATTAGAGCTGACCAAAACTGTAACCAGAACTGCTTGGAAGGTATTGGATGAAGACCCACCTCTGGAGGTCTTCAAATAAAGACTTGGTAATTATTTATCAGAGATGTTGTAGATGGGATTCCTGCTTAAATATAGATAGACCCACATCATCTCTGAGAGATTTTCCATCTCCATGCACCTAGGGGATGTGATTTAGTACCTCTGGACTTCAAATTCAAAGTCCTGAATTTTCCAAGAAAGCTGAAGACAACCACCCTTCTAAACAAACAAACCAGGGCTATTTTAAATCACTATTTCACCAGGAATGAAAAATGCTTAATTGCTTGCTCAAGTCTTATTATGTAAAGTAGATTAAACCAGGCAGATAGAATGCTTAGAGCTCTGGGCCTGGAGTCAGGAAAACCTGAGTTCAATTCCAGTCTTAGAAATTTACTGTCTGTGTCACCCTGGGTTCTTAACTCTGCTCGCCTTTCTTTCCTCATCTGTCAAATGAGTTGGAAAGGAAATGGCAAACCACTCCAGTATCTTTACCAAAAAAACCATAAAAGGGATAAAAAAGGTTTGGACATGACTGAAATGAATGAACAGCAACAACAAAGCTTAAATTTCCATTCCAAGAATCAATCTAATAACTTCTGCCACATTTGCATTTGAAGCCAATGAAATAACAACTTGCTCTTATATTTGGCTTCCACATGTATTGCCAACTTTATAAATTGCCTCACTATTTAGTTGCAGAGTTACATTGTATGAAAACTCAAGCAGTTCTCCTTTTAGGCCAGCATATCTTGAAATATACTGGGCTTTTCTGAGATGGTAAGAGAATAATATACAGTTATAGAATTATGTGTTTGCACTATAAATACAATATAAGTATATGCTAAAGAAATTTCCATACTTATAGATTCATACACATTATATCTCTATAACTTTGGGGAGGTCTAGTTCTGTAAATTCACTAGGCTAGGGAACTTCAAGTGAAGAAATTACTTCTACTAATGCAAATGTTTTACAACTTGGTCTTAGAGAGCTTTCTGGGGACATTGAGAGGTTAAATGACAGTTGGCACAGCCTTTTGAATTCAAGGTCATAATTATACCACAATGAAACATCAGGAAAAGGCTTTTTGTGGAAGATAAGGTCTCTAATTGGTTGCAAATTTCAGCACATTTTAATATTTGATTTTTTCAAAAGTCTCTAAAATTGACTTTTTATTTTGAGACAACTGTCATAATACCAGCATTACCATACAAATGTATCAACCTCATTTGCTGATGCATCTTTTTTCCAGTTTCAGAAGATTGTATTAAGTAATATTATCTTTGCTGGAAATAAAGGCATATACTCCTTTGTTCTGGTGGGTATATATCTCTAATGCATGTTAAAATTTCTGCAGTGAAAGGAAGAATACAGGGATTTTTTTTCACTTTGTTGATGAGATAAACTAGAAATAAATATTAATGTGATGAAAATGTTTTTGAAATATTCAAAATGTAATTATGTAGAAAAATATGTCATGTGATTATAAAATATTCAACAAATGGTATAATCATGAGAAAATAATTATTAATTATGAATTTCTTGGGAGGATCCAGGGACCCAGTCCTAGCCTTTCCCCTACCTCCACTTTGGAAGGTTCAGTCCAGGAGACTTCAGCTAAACTCAGGGCCTAATTCTCTTCAGGAGGAGTCCAAGGGCAGTGAACTGAGGGGATTAAGCCACACTTATCTAAATCTGCTGTTGCTGTTACACCTCAGGGGTCTGTCTCCCATTAGACCCTGATGCCATCAAGGATGGATCACCCTCAGCTCACATCAACCAGTGGAACTGAATGATGCTAGCCAGTGATCAGTGTGTTAGAGCCACCACTATAAAAAAGGAAAAAGTCTCAGACCATAATAGGGTCAGCACCATTCTTGGCTTGCACTCTAGGCTAGTGTGCTGTCCTGTTGGTGAGCGCCCTCCTCTTAGACCAGTATGGGTAATGTAGAGACAAAATGTCACTGGGGGGGTTTCTGCTTCTGTTAAATGCCACATGGGTGAATACTTTAATAATATGAAATGTTAATTAACAATAAATACTTACTGCTTAAATGGGTGAGATAGCCATTAATATATAATTTAGTAATATTTTAGAAAACCCAGCCTAGCCTCCCCCCAATAATTTACCTAATACAAATTTTAGTAACATGAAAGAAAATTATATACCTTATTATCCATGTAGTATTGTTACATAATTTATACTGCATATGTACCAGTTACAGTATTTCTTAACTAAGTGACTACCAAACCATATTTATGTATACATATCTATACATATACACTCATATATCTATAAAGACATATAGACATATAGACATATATATGTATAAACATACACAAAATATGTAAACACAGAGACAAAGAAAGACATAATTTACAAATATGTCTTTTGTGTATTCCCTTAAGTAATAAGCATCTTTACCCACCATAGCTCCTGTGTGGCTAAGATTGTTCTCATTGAGCTAAATGGCATTATATTAAATCTGTCTAATTAAAATGAAAAACCTATTTCATTCACTTAATTAAAGCAAAAGTTAATTATTGATATGTTAGAAATGGAAAGAATGAGAACTTAACTCAGGCACATTACACCATAAGAGTATTTACTATTATTGAGGATTTAGAGGTACAATTATACTTATTTTCAGTGCCATGATCATACTACAATGGATTGTGATTGCCTGAAAGTGTTCGTAGATGTAAAAGTGAATTGTTACATTTAATTTGAATTTAACTGTTAGTGATTTTATTTTTATTTCTGTAAAATTATAGTGAGGCGGGGCAGCTAGGTGGCACAGTGGATAGAGCACCGGCCCTGGAGTCAGGAGGACCTGAGTTCAAATCCAGCCTCAAACACTTAACACTTACTAACTGTGTGACACTGGACAAGTCACTTAACCCCAATTGCTCCACAAAAAATTATGGTGAGGTATTACTTTAAGATTAAAAAATCTTGATAAGCTAGAAATTATTTTGGAGTAGTGAAAGACATCTAAGGATGTCCAGGAAAGAGGAGCATATTGTCCTCCCAGAAAAGGATCTATGCAAAAACTCTAGTATTTAATGTTACAGGGATTAAAATTTATGTAAGTGATCATTGCTGCAGAGCAGAAAACATTATTATGTTTTCAGCTTTACAGAAGCTGTTAAGGATGTCCACATCCAGCAGTTAGATAATAGAGTGTGATGCTATGCAGAAATGCTTTGTAATGACAGCCTGTATTCCTCAGGCCCCATGGAGTCTGTAAGTGTGTGACTAACCACATGCACAAGATATGAAGGAATGCAGGTATGCCTACAAGAATGAGGCACAAATAACTTTCTCTTTCAAAAGAATGGTTAGCATTCTAGCATTAATAGGACAATTTAGATACCTAGGCCCTACCAATATGTATACCTCTTAAGAGACTGATGTGTTCTCTTCCGCCATAGAAATTCTGAATTAGATGTTTCATGTCTAAATAGCTCCACAACATACAAAATACAATTTGTAACCTAGAGTACTTAAAAAAAATAGTTGCCCTCTCACTTATAAATACCTCTAAAGTTTCAGTCAGCAAATGCAAAAACAAATCTATTTGGTTTGGGATATGAAGAAATAACTTTCCTTTGACTGGAATTAGAAACATAAAAGAAAATGAAGGTGAAAGGAATCTTCAGAATTGATTAGGACTATATAATTAATAGAAAAAATCAGAGTGCGCCAGTAAAATTCACTATGATTGAGTTCAGACTAAAGTTTCATCATCATTGAGTTTTCTTTGTGACATATAAAGTTCATTTATGTGGTCACCCTTGAGGTTTAATAGTCACATGGAGTGATTTAAACAAACATCCCGCCCCATGAACAATTGGTCTTGGATGATCAATCTTGTTAAGTAGATTTTATACTAATAGGGCTCCTTTTACATGATATTAAACAACTGACAAGAGGAGAATCTACTCAAATGAAATGGATGCTTGGACCCAAGAATACAAAAGTTGATTTTCCTTGTCCATGGACATAAAAATAATGAAAAAAATTGAGTCAAACAAAAGTATTTTGTTTATAATAGATTAAATTAACATGAACTTGCTAGTGCCAAGCTATTGACATTTGTTCAGAGTAACGACCAGTGTTTTTGTCTTGGCCAAGAGAGATTTGCCTAATTAAGCTGATTTCAAAGGTCACAACATGAGACCTGAGATCATAGGAGGCAAAGGTTTTATAAGACTTCAAATTCCAACTTTATCCCCAGACATATTTTAAATATGCAATAGCTACATACTCTGAAAGGTAGCTGCTGCTGAATATTTCTGCTTCAAAAGCAGCTCAATGACAGACTCTTTAAAAGTAATTTCAGCTAGGCAGGGTCAAGTTTTTCCTCTCATTTCACCAGTATTGCTCTGGGTATAGACCAAAGGTAATCCATTTTACTTTTTCTTTGGACCAGATTATGATTCCATGGTTCAATTTACTTATTAGTTAAGAAAATGGATGTCATATTAAAAATTCCCTCTCCAGTGATACATCATAACAATTATTAAATAGTATAAGTATACAAATCATACTTGAAATTCCAATAGGAATATCAACTTGTATGGCTCCAACAAAGTACAAAGCATGAAATTATCACTTTCAAAAAAAAACTTTGCTATATTCCTAGGCCAAAGCAAGTTGGGTACTTTAAGATAAAAATAATCACAACTGCAAAGAACTAATGTGAGTTCATGCTCCCCACCTCCTGACTAACAAGTGAAGAACTCAAGATGCAAAATCAGGCAGACAGTTTTGGACATGTATGACCAATGCAGAATCTGTTTTGCTTGATGACCTTAAGCATGGTCTTTAATCAACGGTTTTAAAATATGTCATTTAAATTCTCTCAATATTCATGTCTAAATATTTAGGTTCACTGAAATTTGTCTTTCCATTGTTTTCTTAAAATTCACATTTTTTCAAGAAGTGCCTTTCTGACCAAAAACAGCTTCTGTTCTAATAATAACAAAGTAATTAGGATTTTTTCAGGATAATTAATTAATAAATTATTAATTAATAAAAATTAAACTTAAAACCTGATAGCCCTTTCCTAAAGCAATTTATCTCCATATAATCCAACCTCTGCATCATACGATGCTCCTCAATTGTAGTGTCTTTCATTACATTCCAAGTCTCCTTTGTATTATGGAAATATTGAAGGATAATGAAAAGACACAGAGGGTGAAACCCCTTTTTCTGCTTATTAGTTTTATAAAAACCACACCTATCACCAACAAGGTTCAAAATATGCATACAAGAATATAACACAGTTACAGCAAGGATCAACAAATCTTGGATATAAGAGCTGAGTATTCAGGTACTAACTTAGAAATTGGAGCCCTTTGCAGGCTCAAGAATCTGTGATGAATGAGTGTGTATTTATTATCGTGCTTAGCAAAGCTGGTTAATAGCAAGAACTACTTAGCATTTTGAAAATTGCTGAATACGAAGAATAAAAAGTATGTTCACTCTGACAACTAAGTGAGCATGGTGAATTGCAGAGCCTAATCTAAAAGAATTAAATAAAATAAGAAAATCTATCCACTGATGTGTTTTCAAAATGAAAATATAGTTTAATGTTGTGCCATTACACTGGGGAAATTGGAAGCAATAAATATATCAAGACCTTAGATTCTATTCTAATATTTCTACTTTCATGAAGAGTGGAGAGACTACAAGAGATGGAGTCAGGAAGATCTAGGTTTGAATCTTTCCTCAGACATTTATAAACTGGGACTTTAGGCAAGTCACTTAACCTTTCTCAATCTCAGTTTTAACATATGTAAAATGGGCATAATAACAGCATTTTCCTCATGGGGTTGTTATAAGGATCGAATATAATATAACTAAAGATTTTCTCAATTTAAATCTCTATTAATGCTAGCTGTTATTATTCTCACTTAAGAATGAGCATTATTCTAGATGATTTTTTTGCCTTTCAAACTCACAAGATTTATGGAGATGTGATAGAATGATAATGATTTACGGCATGTTCAGATGGACCACAGAAGAATTGTCAATTAACTCAGCATTTTTGTCAGTCCAAGGCAGTACAAGCAAAACTCTGACAGTGAAATTTCTACAAACAGTTGCCAACTGTCAAGCCATGATCAAAACCCAATGCTATTAATCACTGCTGTTGTATATTATTTCAGCATGCTGATCGATGCTGCTGGGCTTTAAATCAAAAAGGTGTTTTAAAGTGACTCATTTTAATGGGCAGAAAAGTAACAGAGATACCAAACAAAGCCAAAGAGAAGAAGGGGGTAAAGAGTTACATGACATGTGCTTTAACTGTAAGCTTTAGGTAAAATGTTTTTCCTTGAGCATAACTCTATTTTGGCCAGAGGCAAATAGGAGCCGGACATTATCTGCAGATCTGACTTTCTTTGAAGTATTATGGGTTCTGCCTGATGGTATATAAAACTCAAGCAGCAGGGGAAGATCTAACACACCATTACTAACAAAGGTACTTCGTAGATGTGACTTAGGATTCCAATGTCATTTTCAATAATGTTTTCATGATTCCAAAGGGAAAGGAGAAGGATTTTATCTTCCAACACAGTACATGTTGCTTATTCAATAAAACTGTTTGCACCTAGAAGGCAAGAGACTTAGTGTTTGGGGAAGAAAAAAAAAGCTCAAGTGATTGCAGAGAAGCAAAGGAAAATTAGACATCTTGACCCACATCAATAAAATGTGTGGAGTGATTAGCATGGTAAGAATAAAGAAGAATTACAATGAATGGAAAAGAGTTTGGAAAATAAAAGTGGAGAAGTATATGTCTGTGATAACTCTTCACTTGCCATATACTGTGTTTGGAATACTCTCCCTTTTTACCTCCATCTCTAGTTTCCTTCAAAACTCAGATCAAATACCTCCTTGTACAGGAGACTATGCCATGCTCCCTCCTCAACTGGCTTCCTTTCCAATTAGCTTCCATTTACCGTGTATGTATCTGATATGTACAATGTTTTGCATGTTGTTCCCCCAATTAGAATGTGAGCCTTTTGAGGGCAGGAACATATTCTCCTGCCTTTTTTGCATCTCTAGTACTTAGCACAGTTTCTGATGTATGACAATCATAATATATCAAAGATTTAAAGTCAGAAGAGATCACAAAGGCCATAAAGACCAACCTATTTTATTTTACAGATAAGGAAACTAAAGTTTGACTCAGTTGAGTGACTTGCCCAAAGTCAAACAGGTAGTGACCTACTTAGGCAGGATTTGAATAGATGTCTTTTGACTTCAGAGAAAATGTGTTTATCACTAAATCTTGCTACAGTTAAAAAAAAGACAATAATAGAGAAGAAAAAAAGGTAGTAAGATCAAGGATATTTTAAATTTTAAACATATTTAAAAGTTTAAGCAATTGAAAAATGTAATACTTAAAGAAAATGGGACTCACATTTTTATAGCATTTTGAGTATGTAAAGCATTTTCCTAAGAATCACATATGATAGACAGTGTGTTAGTCTAACTTTTTGTTGTTTTGTTATGTAACCATTTTTCAGTCATGCCCAACTCTTTATGACTCCATTTGGGATCTTCTTGGCAAAGATTCTGAGTGGTTTGCCATTTCCTTCTCCAGGTCATTTTACAGATGATAAACTGAGGCAGACAGGGTTAAACGACTTGCCTATGGTCACACAGCTATTAAGTTTCTGAGGCTGGCTTTGAACTCATGAAGACGACTCTTCTTTATTCTAGTTCCAGTTCTGTATCCACTGCAACACTTAGCTTCCCAATTATAAATTTTTAGAGATGAGCAAATGGATGTGTTCAATATAGTAGAAAGAGTACTAAATTTGTAATCAAACACCTGGGTTCCATATAAAAGTTTTTGTGAGCTTTGTAAGTTACAATCTATCAATCTGTCTGGCTTTCAGTTTCCTCCTATTCAATGTTGAAGTAGGTAACTTCTCAAGACCTTTCCACATCCATGACCCTGTGTGTAAATTTGGGGTTGACGGATTTAATCCCATCACTTAAAATAAGTGAAAAGATGCTCAATCAAACGCAGGTCAGATTAAGAATGGAAAGTCCTTACAAGGCATTTGCTCAAGTGTAATGAATCCACATAGGAAGTAGGTTTCAAGCAACTGATGGATTTGTATCATGCCCCCTAAGTCCTATATAAATATATCCAGTTATCTGGAATCAGAGCATTCAAAAAATTAGAGGAAACATGTTTCCAGTAAAATCCCTAAGGGGGGAGATTGATAAGTGAAGGAGAGTTATACACTTCACTCTTGACAAGTCTCCTGCCCTACTCTCATTTTTCCCAGATGGGAAGGGGAAGAATTGTGAGCTTTAAAGATCTGGAGATTATGGATATCTGATCTACTCTTCAACATCCTAGCACCTACTCCCAATGACAGCAAAAACCACAACAAAGGTATTATATCCATTAAGAGCCAAAGGTATATTCATTTTGCTGAGTCCCCAACAAATGGGAGAAAATGACTTCAAATAACTGGAAACTATTAGTTAATTCTTTGCCATTTGTGATTACTAAAATTGAGAATACTTTCCCATGGACCCTGTATATATTTATGACAGGATGTGTCACAGAATTAATGGAGGGGAGGAGGGTGCAATATGGTGGTGGGGAGAGAATGTTTCATACCAATTGTCCTTACAGTTACCACCTTAGTAAATACCCATTTTTTAAAAAAGCTAATTAAGGGGGCAGTTAGGTAGCACAGTGGATAAGGCACTGGCCATGGATTCAGGAGGACCTGAGTTCAAATCCAGACTCAGACACTTGACAATTATTAGCTGTGTGACATTGGACAAATCACTTAACCATGATTGTCCCATCAAAAACAAAAAACAAAACAAAAACAAACAAACAAAAATGAGGTCAGCTAGGTGGCACAGTGGATAGAGCACCAGTCCTGCAGTCAGGAGGACCTGAGTTCAAATCCAGCCTCAGACACTTGACACTTACTAGCTGTGTGACCTTGGGCAAGTCACTTAGCCCCGATTGCCTCACACACACACACACACACACACACACACACACACACACACACACAAAAAGCTATTTAGAGCTAATCAACTAAATGTATTCTCAGTTGTAATCTTGAAAAGAAGAATACTGGTGGATCCCAGAGCAAAACAACATTAGGGAATCACCCCTCACTCCTTATAGGTATGCCTAGAATCCTAGGGGATGTGGTCTTGCTCTGATGACCTAAATCTTTATTCATAATGGGATTATGTAGGGAGAGAAAGAGGAAGAATGTATAGAGATAAATGTCACAGCTAAAATCATAACCTGATCCATCTAATTTCAACACTAGTATTCCTTCTACCATCTACTCTTGATATTTTATCTTATCTGATCCTCACAAATAATCCTGTGGGATAGAGATTTTCAGTTTACAGATGAAGAAACTGGGACTCAGTGCAAACAGCAGAATTCAAACCTAAGTCTTCTGAATTCAAGTCCACTGTTGCTTACAAATAATGTCTTAAGTTTCTTTTTTTTAATTGAAATTGTTATGTTTAACTGTATAGGAAGCTCCCAATGACAAACTTAGTATTCCAATACAGATCAGCATCTTCACTGCAACTTATGATTTTAGACAGGTTTCAAATGCACAGCTCACACAGGCTGCCTGTGACCCAAAGCACTCCTGAGTGTGGCTGAACCAGACTAAAATCTAAATGGGAAATATTTAACAAAATAAATAAAAATACAATCAAATATAGATAATGTTAATATGTGGTTTTCTAGGTACATATGGAATCTACAAGGATCCTTATGTACAGTTTAGTAGCCAATGTAACTATATGAGATTGTCACCATTGGTTTTTGAAACCACCTATATCTATGAAAACGTGAGTTGCTAGCACAGGATCACATAGCCAGAGATCTTAGACTAGAGGGCGTGCCATAATGGATCTAAGACTGGCTCTCTATTCCCTAGGCCAAATTAACTTTCTAAGACTGATCTTATAAGATAATAATGTAACTCTCACATATGTATATTAGTTCCATTTTCATTTTATAATCAGTCTTAGAAAGTTCACCCTAACTTGAGAGAAATGATTATTAATAACCAGTGACTTGGGAGATCCAGAGTTCCCCTTTTTTCTAAAGTTCTCATTTCAAAGCTCATTCTCTGAAGGTTGAATTAACTTTCTCCTCAATCTTGGTCAGACCCCATCCAAACTTAAAAGGAATTCATTCTAAGGTGGGGAAACCCATTGTGCTCAACACAGGGGAGGATACATTCTTTGATTAAACTGCCTGAGGTTGGCAAATTTAGAAGTCAATGGCATAATCAATATTACATCCCTCATTGTCTCATTAGAAAAGGTCCATCTCTCATTGTATTATTCATTCTCTTTCATTACTTATTAACCAATCAGAGTTGTTTGCCATCCTCAGGAACACCCACTCTTCCATGAGCTTGTTGCTGTCAGTGGGCTTTGGTATTCAAGACTGTCACTGACCCTTTAATTAATAAAATGTTAATGTTACTAATAAAATTATTAATTACCCAGAAATTTTGTCTCTCAAACTTATATACATATATATATATATACACACACGCACATATATATACACATATACATATATACACACATTTATAGTGTGTAAATGTGCTAAATGATTTTATAACCACCACTCTTTTTTATACAACTCCAGAAAAGTTATTCTAATAATGAATATACACACATATAGATGAAAGAGACATTCTTTAAGAGTTCTTCAGGGGAAGATGACAGATAAATTTAACTATAAAAATACTCAGTAAAATTCTCAACTTTGCCCTTCTGATACTGTTTACCCAATAAGCTTTTTTTTAATGACACAAGGAGACTGAGTTAACACTTCCTAAAGCAGCTTTCCAAATAGACAGTCACTTACTTTGTATGGTCCACTGATGGCCTGTGGTTTTCCTCTCCATGATGTATGCTAGCCCCATTTCCAAGTCCCCACCTAAAGGTATTGACAGCTTCAATTCTTTCCATCAATGCTGGTTGATACCATCTACATAGATTTCCATTTTCAAAACTGCAGACTTCCATAACTGAAGAAAGAAAATAAGACGCTGGTCATAAGAAACACATGAGTAGATAACAACTTGATCTTCAAATAAGATATCTTCTACCTCAATATTTCAAAAGTCTTTAGTTTTCTCCAGAAGGATACTTTCCCCACTAATGCAGAGAGCAGTTTCTACAAAGTAGCAGACCATCCCCCAGAATTTCTCAGGAAGCAAAATGCATCACCCTGTGGCCAACGTGATGATAAACCTTTCAAGCTCCATTAGACTGGTTGTTGAATACCAAGTAACTGTCCTTCACTAGGATGGTACTTAATGCCTTTTTAACTTGGTAGGACCTGCCAAGCTGTGTGCCCTTTCATCACAGCCTTCAAAACTGAAGGGTACCTTCATGAAGGGATGAAGTACCACTGGAAGACTTGAGTGGAAAAGGGACTTTCTTCTTCTGAGATTTGGTTGAGCAACATACTTCAAATTGAAGATATAATTTAAACTAATTGTGTGAAAGATCTTTTTAAATAGATTTTTAAAAATATGTAGCCTAAATTTTTTTTTACTAAAAGTCTTGCTCTACTTTTGCTAAATAGTTTACTTAAATAGAGTTGTCCTGTAAATAGGTTGGCATCATTTTGATTATTTTTTTAAATATAATTTCTAATATTCTTTAGAACTTTATTCTTCTAATTAGGTGTATTTCTTATGTCTTGATTTCTCTTCCATCCATAATTGTGTTTTATTTTTTCTCTTCATTTGTTTGTGAAATCCCTTCCCCATCCATACTGATAATGTAAAAATAAACCTATGAACTTTGATCTATAGGATTCTATGAATTCTAATTTGTAAATATATTAGTTCTAAATTATTTAAGGCAATTATTGAATATATTGATTGCTCAATATATTTTACCCTTCATTAAAGTGTCTATAGTTTTAGAAGGGCTTCTCTTTCAGGCCTGGGGACAAACTGTTGTCTGCAGGTCCAGTCCAACAAAACTTGCAAGACTAAAGATTATACTCTTGAATATTAAGTGATATATATTTTTTGAATTACAGCACTCATAAATACAAGTCTAGGAAATTGTGGGAAGGTCTACCGCCTTTATAGTTGCAGAAACATGAAATGACAGATCACTGTGAAGGACATTATTTTACACTATCAAACTCTTGCTTTTCAATTGTTCCAATGTCATTTCCTTCATGTATTACTTATATGAAGTCTTTTTATCACAACGGAAAATGGCTTAGGACACTTCTGATGTTAAGTATTAAGTATTATTTGATTCCATACAGTGAGAAGGGCGCTATTTGGAGTTAGAGGACCTACATTCAAAATGTGGCAATAACATTTAATATTTGTGTAACCTTAGGCAAGAAAATTACCCTCTCTCATCTTCAATTTCTTTTCTAAAATGAGGGGACTGGACTAGATGACTTGTAAATTTCCTTCTAGTTTTCAGTCTTAGGACTATCTAACTAGTAGGGTCAAAATCTGTTCTAATATATCCATATTCTGACGAAAAATATATAAAGGAACATCTTCTTTAAAGCAAATAGAACTCTGTTAATTTTTATAATCATATGGATGCGTATTTACCTAACTTCTTTGAATAAAGATTTGAGACAGCAAAGCTCTTTTATCCCTACTGCCTCTCAAGGGGGAAAAATTGTGGTTAATCTAGAAGTGATCAAAGATTTCCAAGACACTAAGTAGCTAAGAAGAGTATGTTCATCACAGTTTTATCAAACAAAAATGGGGCAAAAATGGGAGGGTCACAAAGTCAATTTCTGCACAAAAGGACATTCATTCATTTTAATCCCTTTATAAATAAGCAGAATGGTTCCAAGATTGCTATAGTGATAGCACCAAGTGGAAATTCATCTGAACACTTTGAAGTCATCAAAAATCTGATTGGCCAAACCATAAATTCTATCTCTAAAGTCACCAAGTTGGAAATTAGAAAACTAGAAGATGTTGAAAGACATACATGGATTGTGAATAGCAAGATTTTTTGCATGTGTTTTAAAGTCTTTAAAAAAAAAACTATTCTTCTTGCTTATTTCTGAAAAGTGTATTAGTCATCTCAATGATTTCCCATGAGAAAATTTGTGCACAAAAACATTCAGTGTATTATCTTCCATCTGTGATGCATGATAAAATTCCCTTGCTAATTTGAGCTAATTATTGGCCAATCATAATCACACAGAGTGAGTCACCATCAGTCTGGATTTTATGAAGTATATAGTCTAGGTTGTTTAGTCAATTTATGGTTTGTACATTTATTAAGAATTGTTTTTATATGGTTAAGAGAATATAACACCAAGAGTGTCCATTAAAAATTGAATCACGGAATGTGATGACAAGATAGCCATAAGCCACTAAATAAGATTTGATCTTTATAGTCAGTATTTTCAAGGCACTGTGAAACCTGTGTCATGATGCGAACTCACTTGATACCTGGATGAAGGAAATCTATTCAATTATTCTCATCACTGTGTCTGGGTCTCTATTTAAACAAATAAACAAACAAACATACATATACACATATATGGGGCAAAAATAAATGAAACTTTCAAAGTTCATGACTTCTGATCTAAAATTCAATCCAATAAATTATACAATTTTTTCTTCAGTCATAGTGGTAATGAATGTTGAGTATTTCCACTTTAAATTTAAACTTTGGGCTCAGAAAATTTCTAGGAAAGCTATAAATTGACCAGCTTTCAGTACATTCAAATTTGTTTTCACCAGGAATTATACACATAAGTAGCATTTCACCAGCATGATGAAAATGTACAAATGGCGGCCTAGTCCTTGGACAAAGTTACTTTTATCTCAAAATTTTAAACTGAGAAATTTTGGACAAATCAGAATAGTTTACAAATAGCAAAATATAGTAAAGATATGAAATGATGCTAATTCCCACCTAATCAGACCTTTTCAATTGTTTTCAAAATTCAGGGAGAAAGGTGAGAGAATGAATTAATGAAAATACCACAGTTAAACCAATGTCCTGAGAATAATGGGCCCCAAAATATCCAAACATTCACCCTAAGCAATTGGTAAATTCTACAAATAAAATGTGTACAAATATTATACAAATAAAATCATAAGGCAGTGTTTATAGTGTCCTTTGTCCTCCACACCTCTCTACTTGGTAAGAAAAGCTAAAGTTTTATGAGTAACATCATTTCTAGGTACTTCTGATTTCAAAATGTCAATTTACTCATTTATGAATTAAATTTCCTTAGGAGAGAGTTGTTGGCTTGACATACTTATAATAAACTCTACTTAATTTTCTTTGTCCTGAGTTTTGCCTCATTAATCAGGGTGAAAAACCCAAGTGAAAAATTTCTCCTTTCAACACAGAGAACACATATATGAGTGCTAAAAAAGGAGAACATTCCCAAGTGAACAATGTCAGTTGTTCAGGCACTGGTGAGGTAAAGAAGAGAGACTAGGTAGGGATGACTCTCAACATGTCTAGCAAGTTGAATAAGGCAAAACACAAAATTCTTTGCAAGCTGTCACTCCTTAAGTAGATCAGTGATCAAGACAAGGCCTCATCTACCCCTGACTGTATTCATTTTGGAGAATCAATGACCTTTATTGCCATTGGCTCACCACAGTTGCATATTAGTCCCAGGTCATTTCCATCTTTGCAGAGAGCAGAAGTTCTCTCAACTGTCTTGAGAGTCGCCCTTATCTCATGATACTCTAGTCCCACCTTTAGCTGGAAAAATAAAGTTTTCCCATAAGGCTCTCTGTCAAAAATGAACTATGTTAGTCAAAAGAAACCTAGAAGACAAAAAAAGAACTTTTACTTGTCCTTGGAAAGATAGGAGTCAATGCAAGTTGACTATATTTGCTCCAAATCAAAATTCTACCTTAGATTGATTTTAAAAATTAGTATGGGGAGGTCCTAACCTCAATTCAGTGATATATACATTGTGACTATATACATATACAAACTATACATGTACACACACGTATGTGTGTGTTTGTGTAGATATATTACATATATGTACATATATAATTATATGTATTATATAATTCTAAATCAGAAATAGTAAGGGAGATAGAGCTATAGAAATAGGTATAGATAGAAAGATATCTCCTAAAGAGATTTAACTGTCTCCAAGGAAAATATTCTAATAATTAAAGCCATCCCAAAGAATATGATATTACTTTGGAAAACAGTGCATTTTCACTCATTGAAGGACTTTGAGCAAAAGTTTGATGACATGTCTTTTTAGGCATATTGTAGAGGTGCTTCTTGTCTATGAGATGAATGAAAAGTGTGAGAGAGTTTCTGGGTACCTAATAATCTATTAATTAGGCTAGCAAATAATCAATAAATTGGCAGTCAGTGCTTTCTCTTGGCAGCCAAAGAAGAACCACGGATATGTTGAATGCTTAAAAACCTTTGGTAAAGTGGGTAGAAAAGACAGGCAGAGATCAACCCTGATTGGTGTACCAGGGGTGGACAAGGAGGTATGCTGAAAGCCTTCATTCAGCTACTTCTCCAGAATGAGGAAATAGAAAAAGGAAAAAACCCTGCTAATAATTAGTTATTAATAATAAAAAATTATCATTTTTCTTCTAGATAGCTCATACTGGAAGCAAGTCCTTTCCAACTCTCATAGTCTATGATGAATCTGATCTTTGGCAAAAATGTTTGATAGGACCACACTTAATAGCAGTATACTTGTTATTGCATCATAAATCCTGAGATATTTAGCCCCTTCTGGGATACAGCAGGTTATCTTGACCATACTACAGTTTCAGAAGGACTGAGTTCTCTTATTCTTCCACAGTAATTCTATATCTACTACATATTAAGAAATTAACCTGAACCTGACATAACATTCCTGTTTGCCATCAGATTGCAAGCTACATAGAAAACTAAGTAATATTGTTTGTTTGGAAGTGAACCTATATCATACATTCAAGAGTTTAC
Source organism: Dromiciops gliroides (assembly GCF_019393635.1). Taxonomy (NCBI): domain Eukaryota; kingdom Metazoa; phylum Chordata; class Mammalia; order Microbiotheria; family Microbiotheriidae; genus Dromiciops; species Dromiciops gliroides. The sequence goes on along the minus strand of NC_057865.1, from coordinate 57,043,396 downwards.
CTACCACAAAATGTCTCATCTGACTTGTCAGGACAGTCAGATCTGAAATCACATTTTTTAATCTTTTCAATACAGTGGCCATTTGACCTACACACAAATTCCTCATCTGTGCAGTTGTGGGGTGGAAGAGTTACTGGAATCAAGGTTCCTGATGGTGGTGTTAAATTCACTGGCAAATTTCCTGGAGAAGAAATAATAAATCCAAGTTAATTTAACAAATTTTCCATTTTTAAACTGCAATAAAATGTGATGAATAAAGCTGATAATCAAGACTCCAATGATAATTCTAGTACTCAAAGGAAAGAAGAGAAACCTCCTGTGGTTTGCACACCTGAGCTCCAATCATCCTCCTGCTTCAGTAAGCCTTTTCACTTCTCCACTGCTAGCACATATACTCGAATATTACCTTCTATTTTATCTATCTATATCTTCTAAGTACAAGGTTATTTGAATGTTGTGGGAGCTCCTTGTAAGCAGGAGTGACATTTACATACTAATGTGCTAAATAAATACTTATTAATGACTTCCCTATCACCCAATTCAGGGACTTTTCTTCATCATCTTCCATTTTTTTTTTTACATTTGATTCTGGTAACTGCCCACTCTTTCTTAAAACTATTTCCATTTTTCTTATGTTATCATTTTATAACTTCTATATCTCTAATTGCTCCTGGGATTGGCCTGTTCTTTGTCTTCTACACCTTCTAATACTGTTCTCAGGCTTCTTTTTCCTACTCTCTCTCAACAAACTACTTTACTTCCCCAATTTAGAAATGGTCAAAGGATATGAACAGGTAGGTTTTACATAAAGAAATTAAAGCTATCTACAATCATATGAAAAAAATGTTCTCAATTACTGTTGATTAGAGAAATACAAATCAAAACTATTCTGAGGTACTACTTTACACTTATTCAATTGGCTAATATGACAAAAAAGGAAAATGATAAGTGTTGGAAAAATGTGGAAAAATTGGGACACTAATGCACTGTTAGTGGAGTTGTGAACTGATCAAATTATTCTGGAGTTCAATTTGTAATCATGCCCCAAAGGCTATAAAACTGTGCATACCCTTCCACCCCGAAATACCACTACTAGGTCTATATCCCAAAGAAATCATGTAAAAGGGACCAGGACCCACATGTACAAAAATATTTATACCTACTCTTTTTGTGGTGGCAAAAATGGAAATTGAGGGGATTATCCACCAGTTAGGGAATGGCTAAACAAGTTGTGGTATATGAATATAATGGAATACTATTGTGCTGTAAGAAATGATGAACAAGCAGATTTCAGAAAAACCTGGACTTACATGAATTGATACTGAGTGAAATAAGCAGAACTAAGAGAACCTTGTATACAGTATCAACAGTATTGTATGATAATCAACTATGACAGATTTAGCACTTTTCACCAATACAATGAACCAAGACAATGCCAAAAGACTTATGAGAGAAAATGCTCTACACATCCAGAAAAAAACAAAAAACTATGGATTTTGAATGCAGATTAAAATATACTACTTTCATTTTTGTTGCTGCTTTTTTGTTGTTGCTATTTCTTCTTTCTAGTGTTTCTCCCCTTTGTTCTTCACTCACAACATGACTAATGTAGAAATATGCTTAACATGATTGTAATATAAAATCTATATCAGATTGCTAGCTGGCTTTGGGGGGGAAGGAAAAGGGAAGTGGAAGAAAAATTTTGAACTCAAAATCTCACAAAAATGAATGTTGAAAATTATCTTTACATATTATTGGAAAAAAATACTATTAACTAAAAAAGTCTATTTTCCATATTAATTCCCACAATTTTTACTCTTACCTTTATTGGTATTATGAATACTGGAATGATTGTCCATCTGCCTTCTTTTCCCTTTTGAGTAATGGGAAAAATAAGTTCCTACCCAAAACTATACATATAATGAAAGAAGGCTAAGATTTGAGGAGAAAGGAAGAAGACAGGGGAAAGGGAAAGAGGCTATGAAATATGACAGCAGGGACAACCAAAAAAGAGAAAAAGAGCGATGATTTTGTGTATAGTTTGTTCACACACACACACACACACACACACACACACACACACACACACACCTGTTCACTGGGTCCCAGTTTTCTCTTCTATAAAGTGACGGTCCTTGGGCTAGCTGACCTCCTAGAGCCCTTCAAGCTACAAATATATGATGTAAAATTTTTTATTATGAAAATAATTCCTCATTTCAGTTTAGAAGTCCAGAAACAGCCTATTTCTGTGGTCTCTACTCAAGCAAAATACCCGTGGGTTTAAATTGCTCTGGGTTTTGAGCTTATAAAATTAACTCAAAAGTGACTGAATTAATTGAAACTTTTGAGGCCTTTTCTGATTCTCTTAGTTGTCAGTGCACTTTTTGCTTCTCAACATACCAGATTTACACATGTCTAATCACATATTGTGACTCAGATACAATGGAAACTCCCTGAGGGCAGGAACAGTTTTACTTTGGGTTTTCCATCCTCTAGAGCCTACCATGTAAGCAGGCACTTAACAAATGCTAATTGGATTTAATTAGCTTGTTAGACATTTAATTTATTTTCTACAAAGCAGATCCAACAGCTGCACACTGTTTCCTGAAAGTAGAAATATGAATGTTCATTGAAACATTCAGAAAGTCACATGCCTAAACCCAATAATTCTATTCAGGACTAGGGGAGGGGTGGTAAGACTGTTGTGAGTTTCAACTCCAAGTACCCTTGCAATCTCTCATTGGCTCCAATTCCTTTCAATCACCACCTTCTTGTGCCTCTCCATTCTAAACTAGAAAGCAAGCTCCCTGAGGCAGACCTACCCCTGTGGAATTCTAACTTGATTGTTCACAAAATGAGCTCATATTCTCCCTTCCCCCCAAACCTATTCGTCTTCCTAGATTCCCTAGCTTAGCTCTGTTGATGGTACCACTGTCTTCCCAGTCACCCAAATTTTAAATCTCCAAATCATCTTTGATTCCTATCCCAATGTCACCATTGCTGCCTCTATAATGCCTCTCATTCCTCTTTCCTCCTTTGTCTTCCCATAGCTAAATTTGAGTTGACAACTTTACTTGCAATAGTTTAAAATTTATATATTTGTGTATGTTTGTAGGTATGCGTGGATGTATGTATGTATATAAAACAAAAAAGGAAAATGTTAGATGCTTGAGGGGATGTGGGAAAGCTGAAATATTAATCCACTATTAATGGAGTTGTGAAAAGATCCAACTATTCTGAAGAGCAATTTGGAACTATGCCCAAAGGGCTAGAAAACTGTGCATACCCTTTGATTCAGAAATACCACTGCTAGGTTTATGTCCCAAGGACATCCCAAAAAAGAGAAAAAGACCTATTTGTACAAAAATATTTATAGCAGCTCTTTTTGTGGTGACTCAGAGTTGGATATCAAAGGAATGCCCATCAGTTGGGGAATGGCCAATGAAGCTGTATTATATGATTGTAATAGAATATTATTGTGCTATAAAAGTGACAAGCATAATGATTTCAGAAAAACCTGGAAAGACTTATATGATCAAATATATAGGTAGGTGAGCAGAACCAGGAGAAAGTTGTACAAAGTGAGAACAATATTATTCAAAGAAGAACTGTGAATGACTTAACTTTCCTCAGGATTATAATGATCCAAAACAATCCTGAAGGACTAATGATGAAGCATACTATCTACCTCCAAAGAAAGAACTGATATTAACTGAACGTAGACAGCTGCATGCTATTCTTTCCTTGTTCGTTTTTTTTTCTTTTAAGTTATCTTATACAAAATTACTAATATGGTAATGTTTTACATAGTTGCACACGTATAGCATTTATCTAATTGCTTACCTCTTCAGGGAGGGGGGTGGGAGATGGAAAAAATGAGGGATAGAATTTGAAACTCAAAATTTTAAATGAAAATGTTTATTAAAGAGAAACAATATAAAAATTTATACAGCTTTACTATATTAGAAAAATGTATGTCTTTCATTTAATATAGTATTTTTAGATATACTATGACTCACAACCATCCACTGAGCTTTCCATTATAATAAAGAAAAGCAAAAAACAAATGACAAAGCAACTATGTCTTAAAGTGTATATGACATTTCATATCCATAGTCTTCTATCTCTCCAAGGGAATGAAGGAGGAATATTTCTTCGTATCTCCCCCAGGCCAAATTTCATTATTACAGTTACAAAGAACTCGACTTTCTTTATATCATCATAATCATCCTCACAATTATACTTTTGCAATAGCCTTCCCTCTGTTCCCTTGCCTCAAGATTTTTCTTCATCAAATCCAACCTGCATGTTGTTACCAGATTTATTTTTCTAGTACAAAGCTTCCATGCCTTTGTCCCTGCTGGTCCTTCCATCTGGAATCTGCTCATAATGTTTGCTTGTTAATATCTTATCTCTTCTAAAGGGCCAGCTCAAATGTCACTGACTTGATGAAGCCTTCCCAGTCCCACCAGCTAGAAGTAATTCTCCTCTCTGCTTCCCTCATACTGTGTTTGGGCCTATTTACTTTCCTACTCTCTTTCTACTACATTGTCCTGAATGATCTGTATGTGTCTTGTCCAGCCCACTAGATACTAAGCTCTCAGGTCCAACCATATATCTCCTCTAGCAACTAGCGCAATGTTTGGATATAAAGAATAGTAACTGCACCTGTAATTTTATTAATATAGAGAACTACCAAATCAGGAAATTTCCTCTGCTGATATAGGCTGGTATTTTCTCTGCAACTTATAGACATAGAGAGTGTCTAAGAGAATATAAAGTGTTCAAGTTCCAAGAAATGCAACCAGCTGTGATTTACCTGTTTTCCAGTATATCACATGGTTTAGTTAGTCCTTTTTGACACACTACTGCTTTGCCAAATAGCAGATGTGGAATTTTTCAGATCATATTGTTTGGAGGGTACAATTTATTGTTCAGTCATGTCTAAATTTTCATCATCCCATATGGGGTTTTCTTAGCAAAGATAATAGAGTGGTTTGCCATTTCCTTATCTAATGGATGAAGGTAAATAGAGGTTAAATGACTAACCCAGGTTCACATAGCTAGTTTCTGATGTCAAATTTGAACTCAGGTCTTGCTGACTCTAGGGCAAGCACTCGTTACACTAAGCTATCTATCTGCCTTTTGAATAGCAGAACAGATCTTTGTAATGTGACAACTTCTAAAACATTCTATTATAGACACAAACTACTGTGTTCAAGCTTTTAAAAAATTGTGTATACATTTATGTACTAATTTCCTCATCATGCACTTAAAATGAAGAGATTATGCAAGATGGCTTCTGAGATCCCTTTTAGCTCTAGATTATGATCTTACAGGCATGTTGTTTCCCCTGATCAAATGTAAGCTCTGGAGAATAGGGACTGCTTCATTCAAGTCTTTGAAGCAGCATATAGGTCAGTGCTAGAGACACATTGGGTGCTTGATAACTGTTTATTGAATAATTAATAATAATGATGAAGATATGTTACCACCCAAGGCACCCAAGTATCATATGTTTTTATTCCTACTGCAATTGCAAAGCCTACTTTACTAAAAAAGTTATTATTTATTTGTGTTCCAATGTAACAGATTTATTTCTTTGTTAATACATCACACGGATTAGCATTAGTCCTTTTTGATACACTACTGTCTTAACAAATGACAAACATAGAATTTTTCAGACCATATTCTTTGGATGGTACAACAAGCTCTGATATTCATCATCTTCCCAGACATTCTGTCATGGACACTGGCAGAGTACAGTATCAACTGAACTGCATTTTAACTGTAATGTGAGTATTTTAATGGGCCTTCTCTGTTTTTGACATGGGCTGTTACATAAATAAAAGGCAGAAAAGCATTGCCATTATAATCTTTGAAGGGGTTAACTGGGCTAGCTGACTCTTCATATTTCCTGATTTTGTTTTTTAACCTAGATACACAACAAAAATTCTAACTTGTGGTGACCCCGAGTAGATGTCTTTTAATTTACATACCTAACCACTTTCGAAGTTCATCCTAGGGTAGCTTGACAAGAAGCCAATAGTAGTTTAAAAAATTAAAACTGAACTTTCTAATTCTTCCTCATTCTCTTTTATGGTACTATTAATATCCTAAACTTATTTGCATTTCCCCCATGTTCTTGCCATTATGCTGATATTTAGTATTTCTCAGGTGGCCCTTACACCCCATAGCAAAACACAGAGGGAAAGGGAAACTTAATATGTTATATATTAATATAGTTCTTCATCATCCTGGAAAAGGCAGAAAGAATACCAAGCAGTTTAATACTAAAAGAATACTCTACAAAAACCAGAGCTCTAGCCCTCTTCCTTGCCATTTTTCAGTTTGTTTTGACTAACATGAACCTCAGCGGAGAAAAAAGAGAAAACAGAGGAGATAGAAGCAAAAGCCTGGAAAATGTTACATGAATAAAGATGGTGACTGAGGGTGTCATGAAAATAATGAATAAAGAACTCTTCAATTGAACAATCAAAAATAATTAGTAAGTCATTTCAGTTTTTATAAATAGGGAAAACCGTGATTCAGTCAGAATACTCATGAATTCATAAAGAGAAACTTTCATTTTGCATTTGCTATAATCCCACATTATAAAGTTGCATGTTGACTAAGTTAACTGAGTCAACTTATTGATCATCTTTTCCCTTCAGAAATGTCTATCTCCTAATGTAGACTGCACCATGAAGCACAAGGAAAAACAATTACTCTGCTTCCTACAGAAAGGTCAGGCTCGCAAAGGGATTTCTTGATAGCATCCCTGTGAGGTACAAAGTGAGTTATCCTTCCTTTATAGATGAGGAAGCAGAGGCAGGATTAGAGATGTTAAGTGATCTTCCTAAGGCCCCCCAGGCAGGCAGGAATAGAGTCAGGATTCTCATGTTGATCTCCTGGCTCTAAAATCTACTAAACTCATACCATGACAACACAGTGGATAGTCCATATTGCAGTAAGGTTGTTTGAATGAACGCATCATATAATCTTAGGTATGAACTTGCTATAAATTAATCTGGGTTTGAACTTTCCAATCCAAAAATCATTTTAATGATTAGGGGGTAAAAAGAAACAAAATAGGAGTTAAGCAGCTCTGCTTCCTCTGTCATAAGTTACTACCTACTCTGGGAAAGCAACCAATCCTTTGGTCCATTCTTTGATCCTTTTTTCTCCAACATAACCAAAAGGAGAATATCTTTTGGCCATCTTCAATTTCCTCACCAGTCTTAGGTGCCATTTAACTTCAGCATTTCTGACCTACAGAGTGCATATCCAATTATATACCGCTTTCATCTTCTTTGGCACAATTTCTAAGATAGATCAGTCATTTCTCCCCTGCCCAAATTTCCTATCATCAATTTTTCCAGCAATCAGTTCCTCTTTGTTGGTATTAATTCAAGTGGAGAATAGAATTGTTTACATTTGAAGGATAAAATTATCACTAAGGCAAGATAAGTAACATTACTCTACTTTTGACAGGCTTATGTGTCAATGTTAATGTATCTGGTAATAAAAAATATAGCACTTTAAGGTTTGCAAAGTAACTTAAAATATTATCTCATTTGATCATAAAAATATCCCTAAGAAGTAGATGCTATTGGTTTTGCCATTTCACAGATGAGGAAACTGTAGTAGATAGAGGTTAGGTAATTTGTCCAGGATTACACAATCAATAAGTATCTGTTGCTAGCTTTGAACTTGGAACTTCCTGACTCCATATTCAGACTTCTATCCATTATGCTACCTCACTGCCGTTAATATTAAATTCAAGAATACTCTTAATTAAAATGTAAAATTGTGGCTCCAGAAAAGCTTGAAATGTTTCTTGATTCCTCATGTTTCTTCTAAACCTGCTACTTCCCAGTGATCCACTGTATTCAGGTACTAGGAAGAAAAACATGACATTCAATGCAAAGGGGCAGCTCAACAAAGAGTTATGTTACCCCTCAAAACTTCATGGTTCACAATCTCCTTTGAGAAGAAATTTTATTGTTTTTTGAAAGACCTTTTTCTTCATCTTCCTTTCAGGTTAGGCTTAAACCTAGAGCTATTTTTTGTCAAGGAAACAATTAAGCAAAGTAGGTGAAAAGTTCAAAAAGAAGCTGAATCACAATTGAAGGTCAAGTGGAAATTAAATTAGAAACAAGAGCAGGTTAGAGAATGAATCTGGGATAGCAAGAAAATATATTCTGAGGCAACGTCTATAATGTCAAATTTAGGGTAAATGAAAGAACAGCAGCAAAGCAGCAGACGAAGAAACCAGCTGCTTATCAAAAAAAGAAAACAAGAGGGAGATAAAAACAGTTTCTGACTTTATATAGTACGTATTAGTACATCTCAGTTTTATATCAGGCACAATTCAGTTTAGCTTCCTAGTTGGGGAAGCTGTGGGAAGAATACACAGTAAAAATATGGCAAATGTATTGTCAGCTTATGTAAGAAGCAAAAACAGTTCTGTTCATGAGTCCATGGGGCTAACATGTCTATACTTCCATATTCATTTCCCCTCATAAAGGTTTTACTAAATTTTGTCTTCATTTGAACCTCATGGGACATTTTCATCAATCCCTCCATAAAACCTATGGTTTCCACAGGCTTTGAAATCTCAAAACAGTTTCTTTTGTGATGGAGCCACCACAAAATCCACATGGAAGAAAGTTCTATGCTTTCTTTCAAAATTCTAAGCAGAAGCCTGGGGCTACTGAAAGTCTACAACTGATTCTTCACATCTCTATCCCTGCCTCTGGCTCTTCTCCTACCTTTGTGTTAGAGATACCAGTGGTGGAAAGGAGTCAATAGAAGAATTAGGGACAAAAACAGTGGCAAAATATGGAAAAGGAGAAATCTCTGTTTTCTTTTCTCCTATATATCTCCAACCCCACCTCTTCCTTTTTACTCTCAGGTCTAGAGTGCCATGACCTCTTTGGGTTATTGTCAACATTTTGTTAAGTTAAAAGAAATCACAAGTCTTTTTGCCTTTTGAAATTGGAGCCATGGCAAAGAGTAGCATTAGTGCTCGGGCAAAGTAGAAAGAGAACGGCAGCCAAAGCCTCTTGCACTTCTTTTGTGTTTTAGTTGACTGCAGCTACCCTCATATTTTCACTTCAACTGTTTCGCAAACATAAGTTTGATATAAAGTCAACAAAACATTTCCATAACTTGTCTTGTTGCCTACAAGGAGCTACAAGAGCATAGGTAAGGCAGATTAAGGATGCAACCTGTAGCCATTGTTGTCAACAGTAGGCCCAAGAAGCCTATCATTGAATTATCATACTGTAGATCTGGAAGGCTACAATTTGCCAAACTTTACTTCAAAGAGAATACATTCTATACTATTTAAAGAATCAACTCTCCCTACTGATAAATGGTTATCTAGTCTTCTTCGAAGAGCTCTGTGAGGGGAGACCTATTCCCTTACAGGCAAATCATTTTAAATTTAGATAGCTCAAATAATTACAAAGATACTTTTTTTCTTTACATCAAGATTAAACATACAACTTCACAACTTCTATTCCTTCATTTATTTCTTTCAGATTTACAAAGGATTCCACATGCAATATCTCATTTGATCATCAAAAGAACACTGTCAGAAAGGTGGTATTATTTTACCATTTTACATATAAAGATAATTAGGGCTCTTAGAAGTTAAACAATTGGGGCAGAGTCAAGATGGCTGAGGAAAGACATCAAACCCACAGGGCTCCTGATACAATAACCCCCAAAATAGCAATAAAAGAACCCTTGGGGCAGAAAAACACACAAAATTATGGACTGAGAGTTTTCTCCAGCTATAGATAGATTTCAGGGGGCCGTGCTGGGCCATGAATAAAGCCTAACCCTGCAATCGGGCTGACACACCAGACACCCACCAGAGGAATTTGACCCAGTGACTCTAAATTGGCTGCAGCATGGGTGTCTTCTGGAACTGAGTGCGCCCAGTCGGGCTGAACGGCTGGCCCAGGGCAGGGGGGGGGGGGGAGTAAGTGCAGGGGTACCAGTGGACTGGGGGGAAGGATTCGACTATCCCACCCCAGTGGGCAACCAGGAAGAAATCCTGAGTGGTGGGAGACCCAGGTAGAGGAGGGGAGCAGGGGAGCAGTCTCATCAGAAGCTGAGAACCACACCACAAAAAGCTTTGCTGGTTGGTTACTTAGTAAGTTGGCCTGGGGTTATCTCTGGACCTGAGAACAGGCCAAGTGAGATTAAAACCTGCCCCTCCTCAACCCAAAACATCTGGGACCCTCTGAAGCTGAGAACAGGGGAGGAGCCAAGAAGCAGCCCCCCACACACACACACCCCAGTGGAAAGTTTAAATCAAATGAAAGAGAGGCCAGGCAGGCTGAGAAGAAGCCCAACCATCCCCCCAGGCCATGCTGTAGCTTGAACAGTGTGTTCTGGAAGCAGCATCACACTTTAAGAAGGAGTTAAAAGCCAAGAAATAGTAAGCCATGACGAGTAGGCAGAGAAAACAGAAGACCATTGAAAACTTCTTTGGGGGTAAGGTAGACCACAATACAACTTCAGAAGAAGAAAATAATAACAGGGTCAAAGCTCCAACATCCAAAGCTTCCAAGAAAAATATGAACTGGCCTCAGGTCATGGAAGCTCTCAGAAGGGAGAAAGTAGGAGAAATAGAAAGAAGATGTAGAGAAAAGGAGGAAATAATGGAAAGGGAAATGAGAGTGATGCAGGAGAATTATGAGGAAAAAGTCAACAGTTTGAAAAGCCAAATGGAAAAGGAGATTAAAAAACTGTCTGAAGAAAATAACTGCCTAAGAATTAGGATTGAACAAATGGAAGCTAGTGACCTTATGAGAAACCAAGACACAGTAAAGCAAATCCAATTGAATGAAAAATTAGAGGGCAATGTGAAATATCTCCTTGGAAAAATAGCTGACCTAGAATATAAATCTAGGAGAGATAATTTGAAAATCACTGGACTACCTGAAAACCATGACCAAAACAAAAGTTTAGACACCATCCTCCAAGAGATTGTGAGGGAAAATTGCCCTGATATTCTAGAAGCAGAAGCTAAAATAGAAATTGAAAGAATCCACCGATCATCTCCTGAAAGATATCCCAAAAGGAAAATCTCCAGGAATATTATAGCCAAATTCCAGAACTCCCAGGTAAAGGAGAAAATATGGCAAATAGCTAGAAAAAAAGAATTCAAATACTGTGGAGCTCCAATAAGGATAAAGCAAGATCTAGCAGCTTCTACATTAAAGGGCATGGAATATGACATTCCAGAGGGCAAAGGAACTGGGACTTCAGCCAAAAATCACGTACCCAGCAAAACTGAGTATAATCTTTCAGAGACAAAAATGGGATTTCAATGAGAAAGAGGTCTTTTAAGCATTTGTGATGTAAAGACCTGAATGGAATGGAAAATTTGACTTTCATATACAAGACCCTGGAGAAGCATAAAATAGGAAAAAGGAAAAAGACTTCATGAGGGATATTAAAAGTTCAAACCATTTATATTCCTTCATGGGAAGATAATACTTTGAAATCATAAGAACTATCTTAGTAAGAAATTCACAGAAGACAGGGCTGAACTGAATATGAAGGGATGATATCTGTAAAGCATTTATGTTTTGTTCTTTGTAGGGCAGACAGGGTGAGGTGTCTAATGTTTAGGGCTGGATTTGGGCTTGGGGCCTCCTGGGTCCAGGTCTGTTGCTTTGTCCACTGTGCCACCTTAACTAATCCATGATGAAATCATTAAAACAGGGTTAAGGTGTAGGAGGAATAAACTGGGGGAGGGAGAAGGGGAGAGATGGTCTGGGGAGAGGTAGTTCACATGAAGGAAACAAGAAAAAAACTTATGGAGGAGAATAGACAAGGGGAAGGAGTTGAGGAGTGAGTGAACTTTAATATCACCAGAATTGGCTCAAAGAAGGACTAACATACATACTCAAGTAGTTATAGTAATATATTTTTTCCCTGAGGTGAGGGGGGAAGGAGAAAAGGAGAGGGGGAAAGAAGGGAAGGAGGAAAGGACAGATAGGGGGAGAGAGCAGTAAAAAGCAAAATACTTTCAAGGAAGATGAAGATGTTTTGCATTACTGCACCAGGATGACATATGGAATTGCTTGATCTCATAGGGAAGGTAGAGGAGGGAGGGAGGAAGAAAAATTTAGAAAACAGAATTAGCTCAGGGATCCTGATCTCACTGGACTGGGGTCATGGAGGGAATAGCTTTCATACCCAATTGGGAGAAGCAATCTATTTATCCCTTCAGGAAAATAGGAGGGGAAGAGGATAAGGAAGGAAGGGTGAAAAAAGGGAGTGCAGAGTGAGGGAGAGGATAGTCAGAAGTATAACACTTCTGAGGAGGAATAGGTAAAAAAGAAGATAGAGTAAATGTCATGGGAAGGGAGTGGGATGGAGGGAAATAGTTATGATGATTGATTATAATGGCATACCTACTTTGCTGGGCTTTTATGAAGAAAATTCTCTGTCAATGTTAAGGTACTATATACAGGTTATGATGAACAGGATACTATCAGAAAAACCTGGAAAGACCTACATGAACTGAAGTAGAGTGAAATGTACTGTACACAAAATAACAGCAATAGTGGGGGATGATCTGCTGGGAAGCATGTGGTTATTTTCAGCAAGGTAATGATCCAATATAACCCTGAAAGACTCAGGTAGATTGCAGCCCATCTGCAGAGAAAGAACTGATAGTATCTGAAAACAGATGGAAACACATTTAAATTTTTTTTTCTTTTCCTCTTTGACAATTCCTTAATCTGAAGTTTTGGGTTTTTTGACTGCTCTCACAACTAGCTAATATGGAATTTTCCATGACTACTCGTGTATAACTTATTTTGAATTGCTTAAATTCTTGTGGGTGGGGGGTAGAAATGGGGGGGAGAGAAATTGGAACATAAAGTTTTCAAAAATTGATGTTAAAATTTTGTTTTTCCATGTATTTTGGAAAATAAAATTCTATTTAAAAAAAGAAGTTAAACAATTTGTCCATGGTAACTGACATGTTCAAATTGTGCATTTGGGTTTTCCCTGAGTGTAGGTCTTATCTTCTGTCCACAGTCACCAAGAGTCTAGTCAGGCCAAATCCTCACACCTCTAAAACCTAAGCCAAAGCTTTAAGGAGAAGCACATCATTTTGCACTTAGCCTTTCTTTACTTCCCAACACAGACATGCATAATACATTTCATTACAGTGAGCACCCTGGGACTTTATTTTTTTTTTATTTTCTTAAGATGCATGTTTATTGAATACTCAATCACAAAACACATTATTCATATTCAACAAACTAAGGAAATCAAAACAACTAAATTTATTGTTTTAATTTAAAACTAAACTCTACTTGAAAATATAAACTTTAAAAAATGAGACACAAAATGCCAATATTTTTGAGACATTACAGTAAGCCTGTTTATACCTGGCACAACTTATACTTACAAAAAATATTTAAATAATGCAAGTTACTACAAGTATCAATTCCTGATAATCTTAGAGAGAAGACGATAAAATGGGACAGTCTACATGAATGGGATGGCTTAAATTAAATTAAGCAACATTTTAAATACTTCACAATAGTCTGTTCTATCATGAAAACCATAGGCCTATGTTTTTTTCTGTTATTCCATCATTTAGATGTCATCTGATATGTTGTGATGTCCCATTCATTGTTCATTTAAGTAGAGAGAAGAGTTTGGGGGCTTTGGAAGAAACAACACAACAATGAAGAAAATGCTATACAGATTTTCTCAATTAAAAAAAAATTCTGAGGGATTCTAAGCATTCCTTTTGCCCTGGCAAATTTCCCTTCTATTTGTTGTTCAGTTGTGTCTGTCTCTTCATGACCCCATGGTCCATATTATCCAGAGGGTTTTTGTGGCAAAGATACTGGAGTGGTTGACTACTTCCTTTGTATATGTACAAGCACACACACATATACACATAGGTATATGCATATTTGTATTGTGTATGTTTATACAATATACATATGTGGAAACAACCAAATATAAATATATACATACGAATATGTGTGTATATGTATATATTCATATACCTATGCATATATATATATACACACATATATAATGTGAAACAAAATCTTCCATTCTCAGATGCCACTCTCCTAAATGAAATGTTTTCTGATTACCTCAGTTTTAAAGACTCTCTCCTGTGAAATTACTTTCTATTATTTAGTATAAACTCTATATTAACTTATTTGCTTCTAATCTCCCAACAGAAGGTAAGGACCCCAAAGACAGGTGCTGTTGTGTATTTATCCTAATATCTCCAAAGGCTGGTACATGTCCTTAAACCTAGGAGATTGTTGATAAATGTTCATTGTTCTCAAGGTCATATTAAACCATAACAGTTGGGATGGCATGAGTAAAGTAAAACCTGGTGCTAGGACAATAACAAACATCATTATAATGTAAATGCATAGCACCTTATAATGTAGAATGTACTTTAGACAAACTATCACATTTAATTTTAATAAACAAGCCCAAGTTGTAGGTTGGGTTGCAAGTATTAGTGTTTCTGTTTTATGAGTGAGAAAGGTAAAGCTTGGAGAGTCCCTGATTTGCCCATAGTAAAATTCTGAAGCTGGTTTTCTTGGGTTCAAATCATTGGCTATTACTACAGGGCAGAGAAAACTTGGGAAAGAAGTAAATTTAACACAGAAAATACAAAGAAATGAAAATATTCTGTTTCATTTTTCTGTCAAGTTTCCAGTAGAATGTCTTCATCTGCACTTCCCCCAAGAAGAAAACAAAAACAAAAAAACATAGCCTTTATAATGATAATCAAATGATGTAGTAAATCTTTTCTCTTACCAGGGTAGAGGGCACAGTCCATAAATGACAAGTCATCGATTGCAATGTCACCCGTGAAGCCATCCCCAACTGCAGCCTCCACTAGGATCTGAAAAAGCAATCAGCACAAATGGTTGGAGTATGGAAGGCATGAACATCCTATTAAATGTTAAGTCTGAATTGCTACTAGAGAGATTTGCTAGGTTATACATTTCTAAATCAGCCTTAAGTCTTTTCTCACACATATACTTTATATAATGACACTGGTTGAACTGGCTAATCATTATTATATCTTTTTCTCATTCACATTTATCACAGTCAACTCCTATGACATTGGTGGGGCTTAGAAGAGCTACAATTCCACTGAAATTTCAGTAAGATATAAGATGCTGATAAAATGCCTATCAGAAATGGCAGGTTGTGATTACTTTTGAGATTTACTATAACAACATTAATCAAGATGAATTTTTTAATACTTATGCAAATGTGTTGCATATTTAATAGACATTCCATTGAAATCTGAAAATATAGCACCTAAGGACCACTAAAGTCAAGTTAAGAAATACAACCTTTTTTCCCTATTATAGCCCACCAATTTTGACCAAGGAAGCTAATGACTTTTTTTCTTCTCAGCTTGATTCAATTTGGTCTATTAATTTACTATGTGCTGATCACTAAGCTAAGCTCTGGGCACATACATAGAGGCAAAAATGGCCCCTGTTCCTCAAGGAACTTATATTCTTTATCTAAAATAATTTTTTCTTGACAATTTTTTGTTTTGCATGACCTCTGTATGCCACCTCTACCCCTTCCCAGACAGATATCCCATCTGACACAGCATTTTAAAAAATTAAAAATGGAAGATAAAAAATCAGCATAACTGGTAAATATTCAAAATATGAAAATATATACAATGCTTTACAATGATTGGCCTTCCCTCCCTCTGTAAAGAAGTGAGTGAGATGGGGATGTTTTCTCATTTCTCTTCTTTCAGGCCAAACTTATTCTTTGTAATTTTTGAATATTCAATTTCTATTGTTTATAAAGGTTGTTGTAATTATAGTCTTCGTAATTTGTTTTCTTGGCTCTACCTACTTTATGTCAATTCATGACAGCCTTTCTATATTTTTCCATATTCATCAAAAATGATCATTTGTTATCATAGTAAATTATCATGATTCTATCATGTGATCACAGGATCACATTATATTCATATACCACAATTTGCTTAGCCATTCTCCAGTTGTTGGGCATCTATTTTTTCTCCACTTTTTTGCTGTCATGAAAAGAGCTGCTATAAATATTTCAGTGTATATGGGGATCTTCTTTTTATGAATGACAAAAATAAACAGAAGAATCTCTGAGGGTAGAGATATTTGAGTTACCTTATTTGCATAATCCCAAATTGCTTTCCAAAATGGTTATATTAATTCACAGATAAGCATGTATTCTAATGGAGAGACAACATGCAAATAACCAGGCATATACAAGATACATACAGAATAGGTGATAGTAAATCTGAAAGATGAAAACAATAAAGCTGGAAGAGAGACTCGTGGAGGTGGGGGACCAGGAAAGACCTTCTGAAGAAGGTAAGATTTGAACTAAAACCTAGAGGAAGCCAGAAAAATTAAGAAGCAGAGCTAAGGGAAGAGAGTATTCTGGGCATGGGAGACAGCCAGTGCAAAGGCAGAGAAATGGATGATAGAGCAACACATTTGAGGAACTGCTAACAACTCAGTGTGTCTATAGATTGTAGCGTGTGTTAAAGGGAGTAAAATGTAAAAAAGTAGGAAAGTAGAAAGGGACCACTATAATATGAGCACATTAGATACCTAACAGTACTTTACATTTGATCCTAGAGGTACTGGGGAGATAGAGATTGGAGCTCAATGAGCAGGGGATGATACGGTAAGGGCAACTACATGGCACAGTGGATAGAGCACAGGGCCTGGAGTCAGGAATTCCCGAGTTCAGATTCAGCCTCAGACACTTATGATCTGTGTGACTCTATAAAAGTCACTCAACTCAGTTTGCCTCAGTTCCTTCATTTGTAAAATGAGCAGGAGAAGGAAATAGCAAATCCTTCCAGTATCTTTGCCAAGAAAATCTCAAATGGAGCCAAAAAGACTTAACAACAAAAAACACTTTCAAAAACTTACCTTGGCTGCTGAATAGAAGATGGGTAGAGATTTTAAGTAGGGAAATTAAGCAAGAGGTAATAAGGACCTGAACTAGATTCATAAGAACGGGAGAGAGACAAGAGATGTTGGGCTTTTGCTTAATTTATTAACAACGATCTCATATTTGGAACACATAGTTTTAAACATTGATGCTACAATTTGTTTTTAACATGTAAGCTGGGGGAAAATTCTAAATAAATAGAGAGATAAATGGATAACTGAATGAATGAATAAATAAATAGACAAAGAGAAAAATTAATTACTAAATAAATAAATGGAGAACCTAATGAATCAATTGATCAATCAATAAATGAATAAAAAAGAATACATAAATAGATAAAAAACAATGATCTCTTATTTATTTAATATTACAACTAGAGAAGAAAAAGACTCAAAAGGAATGTGCTTTTGACAAATCCCTTGAAATCCACCATTCCAATAAAAATGCCATATTCTCACTTCACCCATCTTGAGGAATAACTAGGTATCAACTCAACCAATAAATTAACTAACTATTTGGGCAATGCCCTAAACCTTCAGCAATTAGATAACCTATAAGAATTTTACTCTATTGTGAGGAAAGGCATATAATTTCAATGGTATATGAGTCTACTTTGGAACTGATGTAAATAGCAACCTCACAGTAGCTCAGTAGGTGAATTACTGAGGTGAGATGAATTTATGCCCTGGTGGTTAATATGATGGTGGTGAGGGAGTCAATTTCATCAAAGGTCAAAAGACAATAAGATAATTTAAGAGCACATTAGGACAACTCATATTAAGTGTTCATAATAAGTATTTCCAAGTAGACAGTCATGCAAATAACTGCAATTTATGGGCCAATATTTATTTTAGATAATGAAGAACTAGAGAAATTCTACAAAGAACTTCATAAAATATTTCCAATTAAATGAACATACACTTTGATATTCAGTGACTATTTTTTTTTGGGGGGGCAATGAGGGTTAAGTGACTTGCCCAGGGTCACACAGCTAGTTAAGTGTCTGAGGTTCTCCTGAATCCAGAGTTCATTCTTTATCCAGTGCGCCACCTAGCTGCCCACTCCCCCCCCCTATATTCAGTGCCTTTAAAGGAAAGGTGACAAAAGGCAGGGACAGCGAAAAACGTAACCTAAGAGTAATTAATGAAAGAGATAAATCATGTAATCTACATAGAAGCCACAAAACTAAATATTAGGAATGACTCTCAGAAAGGGATAAGAAGATATTGCATTTGGTAAACATACCAACATTTTAAAAAGATTTTTTTTTAATTTTAGAAAATAGGAAGGACTGAATTCTTGATGTAGGAGTGATTACTGAATCCCTTTTTGTACAAAGGGAACACTGACTTAGAGCTATGATAAAAGTTAAAAGAATAAAAATAATATGAGGCAGCTGGGTGGCACAGTGGATAGAGCAATGGCCCCGCAGTGGGGAGGAATTGAGTTCAGATCTGGCCTCAGACACTAGCTGTGTGACCCTGGGCATGTCACTTGACCCCAATTGCCTCAAAAAATAATAAAATATGTGGTACAAAATTAAGAAGGTTGAAGAAGGTTGCTGATACCCAAAATGTGGAGGTAAAAGAGAAAGGAATCTTGAAATTGGTCAAAATAATTTCATATAGAAGTTTAACTAACCTTTGTAAATCAAGTGCTACTACAAGAAGACCCAAAAGGTTTAAAAAATTCTTCAACAAAACCTGACCTACTTCAAAGATTTTTCATAATAAAATTCACCATCAAGGGCTGAGGCATCCCGACATTTCAATTTTTATATTATATGTTGGGGAAGAAATAGAAGAAAGTAAACATGGTAAAAGCAGTCAGATTAGACCAAGCTCATTCAGAGAAGATCCATGCTCAAAGAAATGCAAATTTGAGGGCATTGAGGGATTCATTTTTTCAGGCATTTGAAGAAATCAAAGACAAGAAATGCACAAATGGACCTTATTACTGACCAAAAGGTTATTAGTGAAATAAAGAATATCAATAGCTGTCAAGTCATATGACAACTTTCCATTCTATAGAAAAATTTTATAAGAATAGCCTATGTGGTCAAAAAGGACATTCTTTATATGAATATTAGAAGAGAATAGGGAGGGTTTGTTTGCTTGTTTGTTTGTTTTTGTTTTGTTTTTTTAGCGAGGCAATTGGGGTTAAATGACTTGCCCAGGGTCACACAGCTAGTAAGTGTTAAGTATGTGAGGCCAGATTTGAACTCAGGTACTCCTGACTTCAGGGCCGGTTTTCTATCCACTGAGCCACCTAGCTGCCCTGGAAGGTTTTTATAAACAATATTCCAAAGGAAGCTATATATTTTTCATCACTTAACCACCTGAAAGGCATAGAGAATATGAGATCTTGTTGACTAAAATGCATCTGATTCAGTAGAGTAAAATGATTCCTTAAAGCCTTGCTTTCAACATGTCTCTTATGCATGCTAAAATTACTCAATATTTCTTAAACTATAACAACAAAGATATACTTATTCCACAGTCCTGAAAGAATTAGTATCAAGTGAAAGATAAAATAGGGATACATGCGCTTACCAAAGGAGTTTGCCACTGTCACACAGGTGATCTAGTACAGAGTTCAAGTGAAAAAGAGATTCTTCATAATTTCAGCCCTTCAAATTCTCCTGTGTAACTATCATAGCACACTGATTATAGAAATATAGGTCTATGGCTTTATAGTTGACAGGAACCACAGAGAGCATCTACTTCAGCTCCTTCATTTTGCAGATAAGGAAAAGTCCCAAAGATGTTAAGAAACTTGCCCAAGACCACATACATAAATGAAGTCAGAGGCAGCATTTGACACTACATCCTGTGATGGAAGACTCAGTTTTCTTTTTACCATACATTAAAATGGTCTCCCAAATGAAATCCATCATTATTCAGAAGAATTCACCAAATTATCTGCACAGGAACTAACAAATGGATGGATAATGCCTTTTTCCTAGTCTAAGAAATGCAGTTCGATAGATATTAAAGTATTTTCTTCAGTATGTATATGACAGCCACTTCAAATGCACAATAAGTTGGGGCTAACACTGAGCAGAAGAAGGGAATAGTCTGGATTGCTTTCAATAAATTAAAAGCCTTTTTAAAAAATACTACAAATATTTCCTTGAAACAAAGGGTATATATGCTTTTATTGTTGTGTTTGACTATAAGCCATGGAATAATGAAATCTGAAGAATTTAAAACATAAATCATTCCATACAAAGAGAATGAGAATTGGAGTTAAGAACATCAGAAAGAAATAGATGAAAAAAAAGATAATTGGCTTACATGGTGAGAGCAATCACCAATAAATAGTCAATCTGCCCTATAATAGTATTCACATATCAAAGAAAAATAAGAAACATATTCTGCCCTTTGAATTGCTCACCAACACTGAACATGTGGGAAGTCATGGACAATAGTAGCTTAAGAAGAATGATAATGGATAGGTTGTTATCTTTATTGTTAGAGGTAATACCCATATCAATGAGACCACAAAATCATTGGATTATTGGAGTAATAAGTTATAGCTTCAATGAAGATCTTTAAAAGATTATTTTGAATTGTTGACACCTCAGATTCCCTTGGATATCTGATAATGTCACTGACATTAGGTTAAGAAAATTTTCTGATAACGAACCATATTTGAAAAACATCACACAAAAAGTTGAGGTTGGATTGGAGTTTCCTTTTGTCCTTTAGTTAATTAGAACTTTAAAAAGGGTGTGCAGATTCAAGAATTGTAGCAATATATCAAATGGATGGCAATTTTTGGTAATATAGTCATAGGAAAACCAAAGCAGGAAAAATTATTTGCTTTAAGGGATTCATTCATTTTTCTGTAATGTTTTTCCTAAAAATATCTTGGGAAAAATACACACGCATATATACAATAACCACTTCACCTTAGCAACACAAACCTACTCACACGTAACCTTAAACTCTCATAGTCTGCTATTTCGGTTTATTCCTCAAAACTCGTCTCATGCAAAGACTACTGGATGAGAGGAAGAGGGGAAGGGAGATGAAGTATGCTAATTACATATCTACATCTGCCACGGAACTGCCATCACTGCTCTCAATGCTAATGTCCCCCTATGGGAATTGATTGGCACTAGAAAATGCCTGAGAATCTAAATCTAAATCTAAATCAATACCTGAAGACTCATCCCCTAATTCTGAACATAGAACTAGCTTTTTAGGGTCAGCCATAATGAGATGCCCTTTCATCTTCAACTCATCTCCCCCTAGTATTTTGCACCTGATCTCTGCTCCCACACTCTACTGTCTATAAATATTCCACTCTAAACACATTCCACCAAAAACTCTGAAAGGACAGTTGCCAATTGTCATTATGAGAAAAGCTTTTAGAGGGTCTTTTGAACCATCCCTTCTTGCTTCCCTTACACAACTATTTGCCTTGCTCCAAGATTACCTAAAAGTTGAGTAGTCCAAGTTTTAGTTCTAATTGCCATGACTGGCTTACTGTACAAACTACAGGAAATATTTTAGTTGGATCCAAATGCCTTGTCCTAACAATGGGGGATCATTTCAACTAAAATGAAAACTTTTCGAGGATTACAAATGGAGTGATATATTTCACCCATTTGGTGTCGCAGTCTTCTTGAATAATGAGATTCCATTTAGAATAGAATCAAATAGCCTTATCCTCAAAGTAGCTCCAATATAACCCTAAATTCTGTCTATGTGTATAAGGATACAAAATATATAGATATTTCAAAACACCTGGATGATTAAATTATTTTTCCAATTTCTATTTAAAAGATTGCCATCACCAGATATAAAACTATATTATAAAGCAGTAATTATCAAAACAATCTGATACTAAGAAATAGAGAGGTGGATTTGTGGGATAGAATAGGTAGAAATTGCACTATAGTAATGACCATAGCAATCTAGTATATGATAAACCCAAAGATCCAAGCTTTTAGAACAAAAACTCATTATTTGACAAAATATGCTGGGAATACTAGAAAAGAGTATGTCAGAAACTAGACATAGAACAAGATCTCACACTGTATACTAAAATAACATTAAAATGGGTACATGATTTACACATAAAGGATGATATCATAAGCAAATTAAAAGAGCATGGGATTGTTTATCTATCAGATTTATGGGCAGAGGAAAAATTTAGGACCAAAGAAGATAAAGAGAGCAAAATAAAATGTAAAATAGATAATTTTGATTATATAAAATTAAAAAGGTTTTGCACAAGCAAAACTAATGTAACCAAGATTGTAAGGGAAGCAGAAAACTGGGAAAGAATTTTTAAAACAAGTATCTCTGATAAAGGTCTCATTTCTCATATATATACACACATTCACATACATACATATATACACATACACATATATATATGTAAAGAACTGAGTTAAATTTATAAAAATACAAGTCATTCCCCAATTGATAAATGGTCAATGGTTATGAACAAGGAGTTTGCAGACAAAGAAATCAAAGCTATACATAGTCATATGCAAAAAATATTCTAGATCACTATTGATCAGAGAAATGCAAATTAAAACAACTCTAAGGTATCACCTCACACCTATCAGAGTGGCACATATAACAAGGAAGGAAAATATTGGATGCTGGAGAGGATGTGAGAAAACAGGGATGCTAACCTACTCTTGGTGGAGTTGTGAAAAGATCCAGTCATTCTGGAGAAGAATTTAGAACTATGCCCAAAGGGTTATAGAACTGTGCACACCCTTTGGTCCTGCAATACCACTGCTAGGTTTATATCCCAAAGACATCCCAGAAAAGGGAAGAAAGACCTATTTGTACATTTTCATAGCAGCTCTTTTTGTGGTGTCTAAGAATTAGAAATAAAAGGAATGCCCCTAAATTGGGGAATGGCTAAACAAGGTGTGGTGTATGATGGTGATGGAATATCATTGTGCTATAAGAAATGAAAAGCAGGATGATTTCAGAAAGGCCTGGAAAGACTTGTATGAGCTGATGTATAGGGAAGTGAGCAGACCCAGGAGAACATTGTACACAGTGACAGCAATACTGTTTGATGAAGAACTGCGAATGACTTAACTATGCTCAGCAATATAATAATCCCCTCCCCCCAAAATCCCAAAGGACTAATGATGAAGCATCCTATTCACCTCCAAAGGAAAAAAAAACTGATATTGATTGAACACTGTCTGAAGTATGCTATTTTTCACTTTTTCATTTTTTTCTTTTATTCAAGTTTTCTTATATAAAATGACTAATATGGTCATGTTTTACAAGGTTGTACATGTACAATCTACATCTGACTGCTAACCTCTTCCTTCAGGGATGGAGAGCAGAGGAAGGGAATGAGGAATAAAATTGGGAACACAAACTACAAAAAAAAAATTATTATTTAAAAAATTTGCCAGCTTTTAGATAACAACCATAATCTCAGTTGACATCAACAGTTCAATTCACCAAAAACTTATCGAGAATATATTACTTATAAGATTACAGGTTGAAGATGAAAAATACCACAGTTCCTTCCCAAAGCACTTAGAATCTAACTCAGAGATCATACACAAATGTGGTGCAAGATAGAATGTGATCAAGATAAATGAGCAAGCCAGATAAAGTATTGTAAGAAAAATCTGAATTTAGAAACAACCAAATACTTTCAAATATCCAGTATACATTCACAAAGGGAGTTACTGTGAAAAATGAAACCAATACTCCTACAACCTCCTTTTCTTAAAGCTGTTATGTGAATTAGTTTGGGGTTAGGGGAAAAATGTTTTGACTGCTAGGAAAAATTGTTATTCAGTTCAGTCATGTCTGACTCTTTGGTATCTCATTTGGGGTATTCTTGACAAAGTCACCAAAGTGGCGGCCATTTCCTTATCCAGCTCATTTTCCAGATAAGGAACTGAGGCAAACAGGGTTAATTAGCTTACCAAAGGTCCCAAAACTAGTGTCTGAGGCCAGATTTAAACTCAGGCTTTCCTGACTCCAGTCTGAGCACTCTATTGACTGGGCTACCTAGCTTACCCTAGTAGAAGTTAGCATATAATAACTTTAGTGAGTAACATATACCCTAGGAAAGGTTTTTGTAAACAATAAGTAATACATGTTGAAAGGTTCTTTTTTTGTTGTTTTTAAAGGAAGAATGAGATTTTTTCTTTTAGTACATTCAACATGAAATTTTGATTTATGCCTTCAGAAAACTTTCATCTCAATAGCGTTGTCACAATTTTTCTTTTACAAATGAGTTGAAAAACATTACAAAATGATCAGACACCGTTTGGCTTAAGTTTGAGTTTTCCCTTTAAAAACCACACTTGATATCCTTGAGCACCCTTTCAATCGACCATCCTTCATGGTTTTCCATACAACTCTTAGGAGTGTAAACTTCTTTGTCATCTACTGGCACCAGTGTCATTAATATAGAAATAAAAGAAAATGAAAGTTGTCATATGGAGTGATCCAATATCCCACTTTTGGCACGGGCCTAAAACTGAAGCAGAAATCTCCATCTGTATACTCAGTCAACAGTCCTATACTTTACCATATAATCAAAATTATTTAGGGAGCCCCTGACAGACCAGCTTTAGACTTTGAAGTCTTAAAGTTCATACTTAAGAGAGCAAGTATTTGCTTGCTTCATTATCAATAGTTTTCATCATCTCTGGAAAGGCCATTTATTCCCCAAACACCCTGAAAGCTAGACTTGATGAACCAAAACTTAGACTTAGCTTGATAAATTTTATTTCTCTAACACTTGGCTCCTAGCACTATAGCAGCAGAGTGAAAAGGCATCATAGAACTGGCAAAATGACTGTTATACTGGAACAAAATCAGTCATTTATCATTAGAAACATGGTTCATAAAGTCCATTTCTATTTAGCTCAAAGAACTGGGCAGTGGATAAGAAACTATAAAATGGATCCCAGTCACTGAAGGGGAAATTATCCAGGACAATAATAATAGCTGACATTTATATAGAACTTTTAGGTTTGCTAAATATTTTAAATAATCAATCTCATTTGATGCTCACAATAACTCTGTGAGGTTATTGGACTATTATTATTCCAATTTTATAGGAGACAAAACTGAGTCTCAAAAGTTGGAGGATAAGCCCATAACAACACAGCTAGTAAGAGAGGTGAAAGTTGATTGTAGTTCTTTCCTGGATCCAAGCCAGGAAATCTTTTTACTATGACATACTGCCAAGTACAAGGTGGTCCCATAGCTAGAGCCTGGGACAAGACAAAATTTTTGTGAGGTTTTCAGAATGATGGGCAGAGAAGGATGCTATAACTTATTGTATTATATGTCAGCTGCTTAATATATAGTATTCTCTCTCAGCCCGTTTTCTCATGCGCAAAATGGAGATACTCATAGCAACTATATCACAGGGTTGTGGGGAAGATCAAATAATATAAGATGTACCATGCAAAACACTATATAAGGGGTCTACTTCTACAACAATTACTACCATTGCTGCCACTGCCACTGCCACCACTGCTGCTACCACCACCACCACTACTGTTATTCAGGGGTAAAAAGAAGAAGACAGGAGCATGCCCTACCTATACCAGAAACTTGCTACTTTTACCAAGCCTGCCAAACTAGATGAGGAAAGCCTTAGTATCATAAATCTAGAGGTCAAAGTGACCTCAGAGTCCATTGAATTAAACCTTCTCATTGTCTAAATGAGGAAATTTGAGGCCTAGAGAGGTTAAATGACTTGTCCAAGGTCATACTCCTAGAAGCAGAGGTGGAATTTGAATCCCAGTCCTCTGACACCAAAGCCAATTCTCTTTCCACTATGCCATGGTCCCTTCTATTATATACAAATGCTTTCAATATGTATATTAAACCTGTTTCTTTCTCTTTTCCCCACTATCTCCTCTGAAGAGCCTGGAGTCAGAAAAACCCGAGTTTAAATCTGTCCTCAGGCACTTACATAAGCTATGTGAGCCTGGGAAAGTCACTTAACCCTGTTTACCTCAGTTTCCTCATATGTAAAATGAACTGGAGAACAAAATGGTAAGCCCTTCTGGTATCTTTGCCAAAACAAACAAAAACAAACAAAAACCACCAAATGGGGTCACGAAGAGTCAGACAGAAATGAAAAAAAAAACTGAATTCAATCCTGCCAAGTTCATTTCTTAGGTGAACACATTCCCTTGTATCCTCTACTCTTTCCAACAATGTTTCTTACACTTCTTCATTTGGACTCAGGTTACAATTTCCCTGGTGATCTTTTTTTCCATTAGATCCCTCTTTCATGGAAACCATTATTTCAGTCACAATTGGTATGTTCCTGGTTTCTGGTCATCCTTCTATAGATGCTTTGCAAGAGGACATGGAAAAGAAAGACTAAGAATAAAAAAAGGTATGGCTGAGTGATGATCTACAATTCAGAGAGTGAAACTTGAGGGCCATGACCCCCAGAAGCAGATTAAAATGTAATTTGGAAATATTTAACAAAATGATTGCAAATACAACTCAACATATATAACATTGATTTATGATTTTCTAAGTAAATCTGCTTCTATTTGAGTTTCATGCCACTATCAATAGAAAGAAAACAACTTTACTGATCTAATCAAGTATCAAGGAAATGCTGATACAAATATAACTATCATGTGGACCCTACTCCCATGCTTGAGAGACAAACCATGCACACAAATACCTATGATCCAAAAGAGATCACAATAAGGAGAAAGGAAATACTCAAAGTAATAATCTCACGTGTCTTTTGCACTTTGTTGTTGTTTCAGTCATGTCCAACTCTTCATGACCAATTTGGGGTTTTCTTGGCAAAAATACTAGAGTGTTTGGATACTTCCTTCTCAAGCATGTTTTACAGATGAGGAAACTGAGGAAAAGGGGTTTTAACTAGCCTAGGGTCACATGGCTAGTAAGTGTCAGAGACCAGATTTGAACTCAGGAAGATGAGTTTTCCTGATGATAGGTTTGCAAAGCTTGTCTCCCCTGCAACCATCTTACTCAGAAGGTAGTACAAATATTATTATTGTCACTTCAAAGAGAAGTAAATATTATGTGGCTCATAGGAGGTTAAGCATATTGTCTAGAGTAAATTTTAGAGACAGGATTTGAACTTAAGTTTTCTGGCCCATAATTCTTCACTCTTGTTCAATATTTTTTTTAATTTTTTTTCTTTGGTGAGGCAATTGGGTTTAAGTGACTTGCCCAGGGTCACACAGCTAGTAATTGTTAAATGTCTGAGGCCAGATTTGAACTCAGGTCCTCCTGAATTCAGGGCTGGTGCTCTATCCTCTGCACCACATAGCTGCCCCAATTCTTCACTCTTTCTACTGTACTGTGCCCTCTTTCCTTAGAAGCAGCTTGGTGGCACAGTTCAGAAAGCTGTGGGCCTGAAATCAGGAAGACCCAAGTTCAAATATGGCCTCAGACACTTCCTAGCTATATGAGTTTGGGCAAGTCACTTTCAAAAACAAATCTTTATTCGCTCAGTTTTCTCAACCATAAAATGGGGACAACCCCAGCACCTACATCACAACATTGTAAGGATAAAATCAGGTAATTCTGTAAATAATATTTATGATGTTAACACCAGTGTCTGGCACAAAGTAGATGCTATAAAAATGCTTATTTCCTTGCCCTCTATGAGAAATTTGGGGATAGGTCACACTCAGGCTGGAGATAGAGGTGATCAGTTGGAACATATGGCCCTTAGACCAGGCCTCACAAGAAGAAAGAGACATCGAGAGAGAGAGAGTTGTGAAGTGGAGAATCAATTTAAGGTGTGCTGGACATCTTGAACCAAGGCAGAAAGAAGGGAGAAGGTATGGTTAAAAAACAAACAAACAAACAAAAAAACCTGAGAACAAGGACTAGTCCACATTTTAACTGGAAGGTTGAATATGTGATGGAAGGATAACATGAGATAAGGCTAGGGAGGTGAGGCCAAATGGATATTTAAGATGGCCTTGAACACCAGGATCAAGAGTTTGATTCTATGCTACCTTTGTGAAAAATATTAAGGAAAGGGGCAACTCAGTGATGCAGTGGATAAAGCACCTGCCCTGGATTCAGGAGGACCTGAGTTCAAATCCGGCCTCAGATACTTGACACTTAACTAGCTGTGTGACCCTGAGCAAGTGACTTAACCATCATTGCTCCACAATAAATAAATAAATACATACATACATACATACATACATACATACATACATAAATACATAAAATAAGGAGAGTGGGTACACAATATTGTAAAACTCTTGCAAGATAAATTAATTATTATTGTTATCGAGAAACATGGAGCATGATCAGAGCAGGATGAGAGGAAGATTGCTCAGGTGTGGACCAGAGAGTAAATAGACTAAAGGTAAAAATGGCTGTTTCACTATGGTCTTGCTCTGGGGTGGTTGGAATGGCAATAGAAAGGAAAAGCTAGATGAAAAAAATCACTGCTGAGGTAAAATTGACAGGGTTTATCAACTGATTGTAAATGAAGGATGGTGGGAACTTGTCACCAGAACTACTCCCATGTTTTAAGACCAGTAACTGGGTGTCAGGAAGCATCGGAAGACAATAAAGTTAGAGAAGTATGGTATTGTGGGTGGGGAGAAGAGAGGTTTAAGGGGCTCTTTTTTGGATAGACTGAGTCTGATGTTGTCAAAGCCTTCCAGTGGTGAGAGAGTTCGATATTCAGATATGTGAAGCTGGAGCTGGAGCTCTGGAGATGGGGCAGGGACAGAGCTGGAGTGAGGGGCAGTCATGTGGATTTGCATGACACAACAGGGAAAGGGACTCTGCTTGTTCTGGGGCACGTCATGCTGAAACAATCACTTTTGTCTAGGAAGCTGCATGACACTTGAAGGATACAAAATGCAGTGTGATGCCACAGCAACAACAAAGATGATTAACTGACATTTCTTCATACTTTAGGTTTCCCACTGGGTTATCCAGAAGATCCAGTGCCAGGCCTGGAGTCAGGAAGACTCATCTTCCCATATATGACCTCAGACACTTACTAGCTGTGTGACCCCAAGCAAGAGACTTGACCTTATTTGCTTTGGTTTCTTCATTCTGTAAAATAAGCTGGAGAAGGAAATAGCAAACCAGTCCTGTATTTTTGCCAAGCAAACTCCAAAGGAGATCATAAAAAGTTGGACATGACTGAAAACGTCTGAGCAACAATGAAGGTTTGCAAAGAGTTGTGCATATATTACTTCATTTGATCCTGACAACAGCCCTGTGCAGTAGGTGCTGTTATTTCCATTTTTGTGTGTGAGCAAACTGAGATGAAATAACTTCCCCAGAGTCATACTTTAAGTATCTGAAGCAGGATTTGAACTCAGGTCTTTCTGACTCCAAGACCAACATTCTTCCCACAGGAATACCTAATTACCTAGGTTGAGTAAGTAAAACGCAATTACGAGAGAGAATAAGACAGAGAGACATAGGGAAAGAGACAGGCAGAAAGAGACAGAGACAGAGACAGACAGAGAGACAGACAGACAGGGACAAACAGAGAAACAGAGAGACAGAGACAGACAGTGACAGAGACATAGAGACAAACAGAGACACATAGATACAAAGACAGAAGAAATAGAGACAGACAGACAGACATACAAACAGACACAGAGAGATAGAGAGACAGAGACAAAGAAACAGAGACGTACAGACAGACACAGAGAGACAAAGAGAGAAGGAATTACTAACTGGACATGAGAGATCAGGAAACACATGCATATAGAAGGTGATACTTGAACTGGACCATGACGGAAACTAGGATGTGAAGAGACAGAGTTGAAAAAGGAGTCAGGCTTGCTCCCAATGACTGGACCTTTCACACAGAACTTTCACATTCCGTCATCCATGCCACTTTTATGCATCCATGTTTGTTTGTTTATTGCTTTGCCAGATGTTTGTATTGCCTAACAGAAAGAAAGCTAGCCTCAAAGTCAAAAAGACCTGGGTTCAAATCCTGCCTCTGACATATACTGGCTGTGTGACTCTGAACAAGTTACTTAAACTGTCACTGTTCTGGGCTGCTGTCTGATACTCTATGTTGCAGATGAGATCCTGACCAGCAGCTGGAGAAGGACCTCTGTACACCAGTGAAATCTCAGGCCTGATCCCTCTCTCTACCTTATGGTGAGTCCTATGAAGACAGGGACTTGTGATTCCTTCATCAGACAAGCATTGTGCATTATACACAGTAATCATCCAGAAATAGAGGTTTAAATCAAATGAAGGCTTATCATAGCATCATGCTTGAGAGACAGAAGGGATCTGAGAAGGTAGGTAAACAAATCCTTCATTTTACACCTGTGGAAGCAGACTAGGAGATATTATATGTGCTTTAGTTCCCCCAGGTAGCAAATGACAGATAGACAATTTGAATTCAGAGCTTGACTCCATAGCCACTTTCCTTTCCCCTGTCAAATAAAGGAATCTTGCTGTGGACCAGACCAGACATTTAATTGGAGAGTTAATTGGTAACTGTGACCACAATTTTGCCAAGATTCTAGCAGTATGTTATCTTTCTATTCCCATACTTGCCTTTCTTAGAGTCTGCTAACATGTTTAGTTCAGCCTCAATGACTCCTTAGCTCCCCTGATTTTCTCCAGCCATATCTGTACACAAGCAGGCTTGGAGTCACGCAGTTTGTTTTATTTGTAACCCCACACATTTCCCTATGCAGCTCCATTCAGTCTGTTTCCAATTTAGCACAGAAACAAATGAGAGTGAGAGGAAAAATCTGTGTCCTAGAATGTTTACTGAATGCTTCTAATTTGTTGGGGCCCTTTGGAGCATGGCCACCCACCTGCTCCCACTGCTGGGCTCTCTCTCTCTCTCTCTCTCTCTCTCTCTCTCTCTCTCTCTCTCTCTCTCTCTCTCTCTCTCTCTCTCTCTCTCTCTCTCTCTCTCTCTCTGCCTCCACAATCCTTTCTCATAACACTCTCTAAAGATGGAGTGGGGGAGAGGGAAAGAAAGAAAGGTACAAAAGGAGAGAGAGAGGGAGAGACAGAGAGGACACAAGGAAGGAAGGCAGGCAGGCAGGCAGGCAGGCAGGCAGGCAGGAAGGAAGGCAGGAAGGCAGGAAGGCAGGAAGGCAGGAAGGCAGGAAGGCAGGAAGGCAGGAAGGCAGGAAGGAAGGAAGGAAGGAAAAAATTGTTCTAGGTCTCAGGGTAATTTTAAACCTTGCACTTAGTTTTTCAACTGGAAAGTCTGTTCTCTTGTTCTTGAATAGGTGAGAAAGAAACTTGGTAAAATATCATCTCTAAGCATTCAGCCCAGATGAGGATGATTTGATTCCCCTGTTTCCAAAGAGAACAGCTGTTCACAAAGCACAAAGGCTATTTCAGGCACACTGCACTCTGCCACTTAGAGATGTGCAAGGAGGGTTGGAGTCAGAGATCATTTTGCTAATATTTAGTTGGGTCTATCTAGAAACTCTTCTAAGTGCATTTTAAAAGGGACAAATGTTGACCAATTTTAAATTAATTTGCGAGCTGCAACTATGCAAACTCATTTGCTATTATAGAACAACCTCTGGGGAATCATCTACCATGAAGCTCATTTCACATTTCATTTATTATTTGAATGAGGATAAATGGTTCCCAATTTCTCCAGTTCTAAGAACTTATGCGGACCCTATTTAGTTGAAGGTTACAAAGCAACATCTAATTGGCATAAGGTCTGTCTATGAGAAATTTTTTAAAATAGTGACAGAGTAAGAATGACTGGTTTCTCAGTGGAAAAGATGGAGCTTTATTATGCAAAGCAGAAAAAATAGGGTATAAAAATATATTATAGTGATACCTCTTCCAACTATCTCATATACAACCTCCAAGTGAAAAGCTAAATTCCCCACCCAGAAATGGTTTTAGTATTTCTAAATTATTTATCTTATAATCAAGAAATAAATTAATTTCAATCTTCAATGGGCTTAATAATTATAATTATAAAATTAGGGGGCAATCAGACCTTAATATTTCACCATGAGATTAGATTAAAATTAAGGTCATAGAGGTGGCATCCCTCATCTTAACTAAAATTGTCATTTCTAGTCCCTCCTTTTTGTGCCAGTCCTCCCCCAAAAAAGTACTCAAGCTAAAGAAAGAGAAATCGGAGTTGGGAATTAACTTGATTGTAACACACATCTAATCTTTGCTTTGTCCTGAGCTCCTTATACCACTTTGTCTCTATGTTATCTTGAACTAGATGTAAGATCCTCAATTTGGGATAAATGCAGAGGAGGTGAAGCTGTTGAAGACTTCACCCATCACCCTCATCTTAGTCCGTTTTATTCTCAGACCAAATTAGCAACCTACCCATCATGAAATGTTAGGGTCTTTAGACTCACTATGGCCCATTGATTTACAATCTGATCTCTTAACAAGTATTCATATTTCTACTTTCATATTTATTATTATTAAACTTTCAGGAATAAAATCCCACTGTGGCATAACAGTTCCATTGTGTTTCTAGTTCTTCAACAAGATACCGCTTCTTTTTTTGTCCCCAGCAAGTACAAATTTATTTAATTCTTTGCCTGGTCCATAGCAGATGTTTAATTAATAAAGTGTTTTATTTTTTCCCCATTACATGTAAAGATAGTTCTCGACTTCTGTTTATACAAGCTTTCCAATTTCAGATTTTTCTCCCTCCCTCCCCTCCCTCCCCCCTTATAAGCATTTAACCATCGCATTACAACAGGATGCCTGGTCACCTCAATTCAACTGATCTGAGCTTTGCCCAAAGCATCATTATTCTGCATGAACACTTGGTCCCAATGCCAAGTATCATCTTTATCACTTTAATCTTGCTTCCCCTACCACCTGAGCTTTCCAATGCCTCCCGATTGCTCTGTGAATTAGGACCAAACAATCCTCATCCTTTGCCTCAAAACACTTCACTAGCTCCCCAGGACTCTCTCTCTCCCTTTCTTTCTTTCTCATGACTTTCCTTTTTACTTTTCCCAAAAAAATTTGCCCACAATGCCTCCATCAACAAATACTCCCTCATTATATTTGAATCATCTACCTGTCAAGCATCACTTTCTACTTGATATACACAGTTATTTTAGGGTGATTATTCTACTGTATGATGTCTTCAACATCCCTATCTCAAGCTGTCAAGTGTTGCAACACTAGGGGTGGGAGTAGGGAAGAATTTACAAAATCATAGTCATGGAGTTCTGGAGGTAGAACCAAGATGGCTGAGTGAAACCAGGAAGCTGCCTGAGCTCTCCCAAATTTCCCTCAGAAACAACATTAAATTAAGCATCTCAACAGATTCTGGAGCTGCAAAACCGGCAAAAAACCAACCAAATATACAAACAAAAAATAGAATCTAACAATCTTCTTACTTAAGATAACTTAGAAGATCTTCAGGAAATGTCTGTTTCATCTCAGTAAAAGAGGAGCAAGCTCAGCTCAGAGGGTGTCTGGGCAAGACAGCAAAAGTCTCTTCATTAAAGTACAGATCAGCAACTTAGGACCCATGGTCCTAGTCCAGCAAGCTAGTGGCACAGCAGGCCAGTTGTGAGCCTTCCAGCCCCAATGTAGAAGGCAATCTGCAATCTGGTGTATCAACTACCCAACAGACCCAACTAACCTAGGCCACTCCAGTGGGTGAGAAGCCATAAGCTGCTGATGCCTCAGAGCAGAAAACTGGTGACTCAGTCCCAGGCCCCCAGCGAAAGAAGCTCCAAACACTGCATGCTGTACCCCAGGAGCAGAACTCAACCTCAAAAGGAACAAAAGAGGCTAAAATAAAAATATGAATAAGAAACAAAAGAGAACCCTCACCAATGACAATTACTATGGTGACATGGAGGATCAAAACATAACTCAGAGGAAAACAGCAATGATAAAACTCCTACATGTGAAGCCTTAAAGGGGAAAAAGAATTGGTTTTGAGACCAAAAAGCCCTCCTGGAAGAGCTCAAAAAGGATTTTATAAACCAGATATGAGAGGTAGAAGAAAAATTGGGAAAAGAAATGAGTTTTGCAAGAGAAAGTCAATAGCTTTTAAAAAGAAAATAATGCCTTAAAAATACAATTGGAAAATTGGGAAAAAGAGAATAATTTCCTAAGAATCAAAACTGAGCAGCTGGAAGCTAATGACTTGATAAGACAACAGGAAGAAGTAAAACAGAATCAAAAGAATATAAAAGTAGGAAAAATGTTAAATACCTCTTCAGAAAAACAACAGACCTAAAAAATAGATCCAGGAGGGACAATATAAGAATAATGGGACTACCTGAGGACCATGATCAAAAAAAGAGCCTAGAACAGTAATAACCACAAATTTATGAAAACTGACTGATCCCCACCTACTCTCCATTACCTGGTCAATGAATTGCCTTGGGCTAACCAATCTTTGTCAATTCAAGACTCTTGATTGACTTATGTATCTCCCCCAAGAAAACTATCCTCCCCCAATGATTCTCCACCTTACTCCTTGGACTTTACATTATTATATAAAAGGGTCCACATACATTAAGTAGTTTTTATTTAGAGTTAAGTAGCATCTAAATTTAACTCAGGAGCAGTTCTATAGTTTCTTTTGTCAAAGATTCATTTACATTAAGTAGGTGTGCCTGATTATGGACCACTCTTTTGGTTCCCTTTTGTTCTGTAACCTCATAAAAACCCTGTCCTCAGTTCCCATCTTTGGGTATTCCTAGCTTGTTTCTTTGTGATACCACAAGCTATAATTTCTGTACCTTGATTAAAGATCTTATTTTCTCCTATATTGATTGTTTCCTTAATTTACAGGTTAACAACAGCATATTTCAGGACATTATCAAGGAAAACTTCCCAATATCTTACAACAAGAGGAAAAATTAGTAATTAAAAGAATCCACAGATCACCTCCTGAAAAAGACCCCAAAAGGAAAATTCCAAGGAACATCACAGCCAAATTCCATAACTATCAAATAAAGGAGAAAATATTGTAAGCAGCCAGAAATAAATAATTTAAATATCAAGGAACAGCAATTATAATGCATAGGACCTATCAGCTTCAACATTAAAGGATCAGAGAGCTTAGAATATGATATTGAAGAGGACAAAGGAACTAGAATTACAACCAAGAATGTACTACCCAGGAAAACTAGTTGTAATCTTTCAAGTAAAAAGATGGGCATTCAATGAAATAGAGGATTTTAAAACTTTCATAATAAAAAGCCCAAAACTTAACAGAAAATTAAATCTACAAACACAGGACACAAGACCTGCATGAAAAGGTAAAAAGTGTGTGGGGGGGTGGGGGAGGCATGTTATTCAATAAAGTTAAAATGTTTGCATTCCTACACGGGAAGAAGATACTTGTAACTCTTGAGAATTTTATTTTTATTAAGGCAAATAGGAGAAGTACACACAGACAGAAGGTTTGGTTATAAGTTGATTCTTATGTGATGATATTAAAAAAAATTAAGGGGTAACAAAAAGGATAATACTGGGAGAAAAGGAAAGGGAAGTCAGAATGGGGTAAATCATATCACTTGAAGATACACAAAAGACCTATTACATTAGAGGGAAAGAAAGGAGGGGTGCGCATTGTTTTGATCTTACTCTCATCTGATTTGGCTCAAAGAAGGAATAACATACACACTCAATTGGGTATACAAATTTCTCTCACCCTATAGGGATGTAAAAGGGGAAAAGAGAAAGAAAAGGACGGGGTGTTGCTAGAAGGAAGGGTAAAACTGGGAGGGGAAAGGATAGAAAGGAGGTGGGGCTGATAGAAGGGAAGGTAGACTGAGGTGGTCAGAAACAAAACACTACTGAGAAGGGAGAGAGGGAAAGGAAAGAGAAAAGTACAAACAAGGGGGAAAATAGGATGCAGGGAAATACACAGTGAATGAGAATGAGAATAGGATGAGCTCTCCTACAAAATGGAAGCAGATAGAGTAGAATAAAAACTAGAATCATACAACATATTTGCAAGAAACACATTTTAAACAGAGAAACACATACAGAGTAAAGGTAAAAGGCTGAAGCAGATATATTATGCTTCAGCTGAAGTAAAAAAAGGAAGAGTAGCAATCCTCATCTCAGACAAAGCAAAAGCAAAAATTAACCTAATTAAAAGAAATAAGGAAGAAAACTACATCTTGCTAAAAGGTACAATAGACAATTAAGTAATATCAATACTAAACTTGTATGCACAAAATGCTATAGCATCCATTCTTAGAAAAGTTAAATGTGTTACAGGAAGTAATAGATAACAAAACTAAATTAGTGGGGAAACTCAACCTCCCACTCACAACTGGATAAATCTAAGCACAAAATTAATAAGAAAGAAGTTAAGGAGGTGAATAGAATATTAGGAAAATTAAATATGATAGACCTATAGAGAAAACTGAATGGGGAGAGAAAAGAATATACATTTTTCTCAGCAGTACATGGCACATACAAAGATTGGCTATGTATTAGGGCACAAACACCTCACAGTCAAATGCATAAAGGCATAAATGGTAAATGTACCCTTTTCAGATCATGATGCAACAAAAATTATGTTTAATAAATGGTCATGGAAAGATAGACAAAAAATTAATTGGAAACCAAATAATCTTAGGCTAAAGAATGAGTGGGTCAAACAACGAATCACAAACAATCAATAACTTCATCCAAGAGAATGACAATAATGAGACAACATACCAAAACTTATGGGATGCAGCAAAAGCAGTTCTTAGGGGAAATTTTATATCTCTAAATGCCTAAATGAATAAAATAAAGAGTAGATCAATGAATTGGGCATGGAACTTAAAAAGTTAAAAACAAAACAAATTAAAAATCCCCAATTAAATACCAAATGAGAAATTCTGAAAATTAAAGGAGAGATTAATAAAATTGAAAGTAAGAAAACTATAGAATTAATAAGTAAAACTAAGAAGGGCCAGCTAGGTGGCACAGTGGATAAAGCACTGGCCCTGGATTCAGGAGTACCTGAGTTCAAATCCGGCCTCAGACACTTGACACTTACTAGCTGTGTGACCCTGGGCAAGTCACTTAACCCCCATTGCCCCGCAAAAACAAACAAACAATAAATAAATACATAAAACTAAGAGCTGGATTTATGAAAAAAACCATATGAGAAAATAATAGGGTTTGGGGAATGCCCAAAGGCCCCAGCTGAAGGATTGATCAATAAAGATTGATTGGATTGACCACCTTCACTGATTAACTCACTTAAAGTTAATTTAATTAAAACCACACTTGCCTGGCCCTCAAGAGAGTGTGTTCTCAGAGGATGTGAACTCTGACCTCAATATGGGACTACCCTCAAGTCCAGTGAACCAAAGGATTTGGTTGATGCTAGCCAATTAGCTTGAATCGGTGTAAGGACCGCCTCTCTTCCAGATCTAGAAAAACCTTCCACACACAGTTATTCTTAGTTAGACTCTCTTGGAGGTGCTCTTGGTGGCAGCAGATGTGAAGGAAGAAGAAGGCCAGGCTGAGCTCTATTCTCTTCTCTAGGCTAGATAGGCCTTTTCTTAACTTTCAGAGACAAGTGTGCTCTCTTTACTAATATTTAATATACTTTAATAAATGCTTAATGCCTCAAAACTGGTGCTAAAGCTTCTAATTTATAAGTAACAACTATATTAGGAACCCCAGCTAATTTTCCCCAAACTTGGGACAGAAATAAGGTGACCACACATTTAGTTTTACACACCACAACAATAAAATAGATAAACCTTTAGTTAATTTGATTTAAAAAAAGAAAAACAAATTACCAGCATCAAAAATGAAGAGGGTGAACTCACCACCAATAAAGAGGAAATTAAAGCCATAATTAGGAGCTATTTTGCCCAACTGTATGCCAATAAATTTGATAATCTAAATGAAATGGATGAATAACTACAAAAATATATACTGCCTAAATTGACAGAAAAGGAAATAAGATCATTAAATAAGCCTATTTTAGAAAAAGAATTTGAACAAGCCATCAATGAACTCCCTAAGAAAAAATCTCCAGGGTCAGATAGGTTTGTAAGTGAATTCTACTGAAACATTTAAAAAATAATTAACTCCAATACTACACAAACTATTTGTGAAAATAGGTAAAGAAGGAGTCCCACCAAATTCCTTCTAGGAGACCAATGTGATGCTGATAACCAGGAAAAACAAAAACAGAGAAAGAAACATATATATCAATCTCCCTAATGAATATTGATGCAAAAATTCTAAATAGAAAATATAGCAAAGAGATTACAGCAACTTATCACCAGGATAATACACTGTGACCCAGTGGGATTTATACCAGGAATGCAAGTCTGGTTCAATATTAGGAAAACTATCAACATAGTTGACCACATCAATAACAAAACCAGTGAAAATCATATGATTATTTCAATAGATGCAGAAAAAGCTTTTGACAAAATAAAGCACCCATTCCTATTAAAAACACTAGAGGGGCAGCTAGGTGGCACAGTGGATAGAGCACAGGCCCTGGAGTCAGGAGTACCTGAGTTCAGTTCCAGCCTCAGACACTTGGCACTTGCTAGCTGTGTGACCCTGGGCAAGTCACTTAACCCCAATTGCCTCATGAAAACAAAAACCAAACAAACAAAACGCTAGAGAGCATAGGAATAAATAGTATCTATCTTAAAACATCAGCAAGCATTATATGCAATGGGGACAAGTTAGAGGCATTCCCAATAAGATCAGGGGTGAAACAAGGATGTCCATTGTCACCACCATTATTCAATATTGTAGTAGAAATGTCAGCCTTAGCAATAAGAAAAGAAAAAGAAATTGAAGGAATTAGAATAGGTAAGGAAAAAATAAAACTATCCATCTTTGCAGATAATATGATGGTATACTTAGAGAACACTAAAGAATCAACTGAAAAACTACTTGAAACAATTAACAATTTTAACAAAGTTGCAGGATATAAAACAAACCCACATAAATCATAAGCATTTCTATATAAGACCAACAAAGTCCAGCGGCAAGAGATAGAGAAATCCCATTTAAAATAAGTGTAGACAATATAAAATACTTGGGAGTCCACCTACCAAGGCAAACCCAGGAACTATATGAACACAATTACTAAACAATTTTCCACAAATAAAATCATATCTAAACAAATGGAAAAATATAAATTGCTCATGGGTAGGCCATGCTCAATATAATCAAAATGACAATTCTATCTAAATTAATTTACCTATCCAGTGCCATACCAAATTACCAAAAAACATTTCATAGGGCTAGAAAAAATAACAAAATTCATCTGGAAGAGCAGAAAGTCAAGAATATCAAGGGAATTAATGAAAAAAAAATGCAAAGGAAGGTGGCCTAGCTGTAGAAGATCTGAAACCATATTGTAAAGCAGCAATCCTCAAAACTATTTGGTACTGGCTAAGAAATAGACTGGTGGATCAGTGGAATTGGTTAGGCACAGACAACATAGCAGTAAATGAATATAGCAATCTCCTGTTTGATAAACACAAAGACTCCAGCTTCTGGGATAAGAACTCACTATTTGACAAAAACTGCTGGAAGAATTGAAAAACAGTATGGCAGAAACTAGTCAAAGATCAAGATCTTACACCATACACCAAATTAAAGTCAAAATGGGTACAAGATCTATACATAAAGGGCACTACCACAGGCAAATTAGAAAAGGAAGGAATTAATTACTTTTTAGATCGACGGAGAAGGGAAGAATTTATGGCCAAAGATGAGTTAAGAGAACATTACCAAATGCAACATGGACCATCTTGACTACATTAAATTAAAAAGGGTTTGCACAAACAAAACCAATTCAAACAAGATTAGAAGGAAAGCAAAAACCTGGGAAACAATTTTTACATACACTGTTTCTGATCAAGGCCTCATATCTAAAATATATAGGGAACTGAATCAAATATATAAAAATGTAAATTATTCCCCAATTGAGGAATGTTCAAAGGATATGAAAAGTCAGTTTTCAGATGACAAAATTAAAGCTATCTAAAATCATATGAAAAAATATTCTCCATCACTACTAATTAAAGAAATGCAAATTAAAACTACTCTGAGGTACCACCTCACACCTCTCCAATGGGCTAATAAGTCAAAAAAGGAAAATGATAAATGTACATGTACATGAACTGATACTGAGTGAAATGAGCAGAACCAGGAGAACATTGTACAAAGTTTTGTCTGTTTTCTTTCACAACCTGACTAATGTGGAG
Source organism: Dromiciops gliroides (assembly GCF_019393635.1). NCBI lineage: Eukaryota > Metazoa > Chordata > Mammalia > Microbiotheria > Microbiotheriidae > Dromiciops > Dromiciops gliroides. The sequence goes on along the minus strand of NC_057865.1, from coordinate 57,003,219 downwards.
ATGTTTTACATGACATGACTGCACATGTATAACTTATATTGAATTGCTTGATTTCTTAGGGAGGAGTGAGGAAGGTGGGAAGAAGAGAATTTGGATGACAAAGTTTTAAAAAATCAATGTGAAAAATTTTGTTTTTACATGTAACTTGGGGAAATTCTAAATAAATTAATTAATTTTGAAAAATAATTTAGTTCCAGATTTTCTCCCTCCCTCTTCCAGCACCTTTCCCATCCAGAGAAAACACAAGCAATATATCAGTTGTACATATTGGAATCATGAAAAACATTTTCATATTAGCCAAGGTACAAAATAAACAAGAAAAAAATTCCTGCATGCTATACATTTTTCAAATTTAAGCCAAAATTCAATAACTTGCATAAAGTTATTTTTATCAAAAAAACATTTAATATGCAATTTATTGCACAGAACATTTTAAGTTCATTTATAGAAAAAGAAGATTTATATAACCAGGTTTCAACATGTTGCTACCTATTGCCCTATTTATAATTCTCCTTCCAATTCACAGAATTCTACAATAGAAACCTAAAAAAAGATTCTTTTGTCTTCTGTTAAATGTCTAAGTAGCCAGATGCTAAAAGTTGATCCATTAATCTGCACAGCATCATGAAGCAGGTTCTAAACTGAGACACTTTTACATTTTATTTAAAATATAATTAAGTCCACAACATAAAATTATAAACACATGGCATCATTTAAATAATGGGCCAAGAACAGCTGGACTAGAATTCCATTTAGGCATACCTATTATGCTCATTGTATCTCTACTGTGTCAACAAGATATTTGCATGTTTTTAGAGTATTGCTCATTTTGCTTCACAAAATAGATTTATGTTACTTGAGAAAATCTAATGAACCCCAGAGCCCATTAAACAATTGACCTGCATCGGGAACTAATAGCCAAAGGCATGGGCAGCTGACAGGGTCAATTGTGATTGACAACAAAAATGTGGATTTCCCCCCCTACAAGTAAATTCAAAGAAGCTGGATAAAAAGAAACTCTTCCAGCATCTTTCTTTCTGTTGACTGATGCCAGATACTTTAATTGATTTCTGTTGTTCTCTTTAGCTTGTTTGAACTGTTATTGCACAAAATTACATTGAAATTAAGCATAGCTTCAAAATCGTTTTACTGTAGAAACATAAACCCCCTCTTTTACAATGCATTCACCTCCCACATCAATATATTTATTAAAGTAATGAGAGAAAAAAACTATATTTTAACTCTTCTAAGAGCCCTAAAGGCAGAGAGTGAGTCTCGTTTCAGGGCCTATAGCCATGTTGCCCAAACCTCCCAGTAGGGGGCCACTCAGCATATGAGGCTCTGAGGAGCTGAGGCTCCTGGGCCTTAGGCCTGAGCAGGGCCTGAATACGGGCCTGGGTTTTGTGGGAGTCGGGCTGGACTGGGAGTTCACCTTGAGGCGCGTGAGGTGATTCCCACGTGACTTAAAGCTCAAGCCCTGACTTGAGTTTCATTTTGTTTTGAATGGTTATGTTTATAGGAGCACTGTTTTAATGGGGACATTCTTACTCCAACATAGGGTTGGGGCCTAAGGCCACAATACGATTGGTTGATAAATGGAGCAGTCTGATTGGTCAAACCCTGAGTCAGGTTTTCTTTCTTAAAGATTTATGTACATTAACACAGCATTGTTGTAAGGAGGAACTGACACTCTTGCTCAGAATAGGTTAAGGCCTGGTATCATAGTTTGCAAAATCTGATTGGTCAACTGGTACCACCTGACTAATTTGTATCACTGTGATTGGTCTACTTGTTACAATCTGATTGGTTGTTATCATTATACTGTATGTTGATGGTGGAAAATATGTAAATGAGGAATTGTAAAATGCTATATTGTGATTGGTCAGAAGGGAACCATTGAGGGGTATAGAGGTTAGGGACCTTACTTCAGTGCACTCTCCAGTACATTGAAAAGAGTGCCCACCTTCATGAAGATGAATAAAGAAACCTTTACCCATCAACTGCTGCCTGCTTGGATTTTTTTTTTTTTTTTAGTGAGGCAATTGGGGTTAAGTGACTTGCCGAGGGTCACACAGCTATTAAGTGTTAAGTGTCTGAGGCTGGATTTGAACTCAGGTACTCCTGACTCCAAGGCCGGTGCTCTATCCACTGCACCACCTAGCTGCCCCACCTGCTTGGATTTTTTGAGCTGCAACATGTTAGCAACACTAGAGCTGCTAACATTAGAACTGCATAGCCCTATTTGAGTGGTTAGCCATGTTTCTAACAGCAACTACTAAGATTTCTGAACCTATAACCAAAGAAAGTAGATAGCATTTTTCATCACATGTCCTTTAGAATTATCTATAAAGAGTACAGCCTATAATGAACCATATTTTGAATGTGTGTTGCACTCATGAACTTGAGTTCCTATAATACATCCTACAATGTCCCCAAAATAGGTCATTTTTAAGGTACAATGATGATAAACTATTACCCCTAAATTACACATACTCCAGGATTTAACTCTTTCTAATAGTAAAAATTTTCAAAGGATGGCACTTAATATCAATACTAGGTCTATATCCCTAAGAGATTAAAAAAAAGGAAAATAATATATGTATGAAAATATTTATTGCAGCTTTTTGTGGTGGCAAGGAATTGGAAAGTGAGAGGATACCCATGAACTGGGGAATGGCCAAAAACTTTGTGCTTTATGATTGTGATGAAATACTATTGTGCTATCAAAAATTTTTGATGGTAATGGTTTCAGAAAAAAAACTAAAAAGATTTATATAAACTGATTGTGTTGTTTAACATCTAAATGTGTGGCCACCTTAAATTAGAAGCATTAGCACCAGTCTTTGGGCATTAAACATTTATTAAAGCATACCAGGTATTCACATGGAGTTCAGAAATTTAAGAAAAGGCCTATCTAGACTAGAGTTACAGCCTGGTCTGGTTCTTCCTCAAGTCCTCTGCCATGAGCCAGCTTCAATCACAAACTCCCTCACAAAATGAGTGTGGAAGCTTTTTATAGATCTGGAGCATGGGCAATCCTTACACACTGCTTCAAGCTAAATCAGTCAGCATCATGCAAATCCATTGGTTCACTGGACTTGAAGGTGGTCTGCAGTTGAGTTCAAAGTCCTTAGCTTCTGAGAACAATACCTTCTTAAGGGATAGCCAGATGTGGTTACAATCTAATTAACTTTAAGTAGGTTAATCAGCAGTCAATCACTCTCACTTAATTAATTAATTCAATCAGTTTAGATTAATCTCCAGGAGAGCCTTTGAGTATCTGCCAAATCCCATTATTTTCTCACATGATTCAAAGTGAATTGAGAAAAAAGGAATATACTTTACAGAGTAAAAGCAATATCGTAATGATGATCAACTGTGAAAAGACTTAGCTATTCTATAGAAAACAATGAACCAAGAGAATTCTAAAGGACATGTGATGAAAAATGCTGTCTACTTTCAGGGGAAGAATTGATTAAGTATGGGTACAGATTGAAGCATACTTTTTTCACTTTCTTTTTCTTGACTTTTTTTTTTTGCAACGTGGATAATATGGAAATACATTTTACATGACTTCATATATATAAATGATGTCATATTGCTTTTCTTCTCAATGGGTGGGGTAGGGGTTTGAGGAAGGGAGCAAATTTGGAACTCAAAAGTTTTTTAAATTAATGTTTAAACATAAATTTTAAAATGTAAAGGAAGGTTTACCTGTACAGATCTTAAACTATATTGTAAGGTCGTAATTATCAAAGCTCTGGTACTAAGAAATAGAAAAGTAGATCAATGTATAGTGTAGACATACAAAAAACAGCAGCAAATAAACATAATAACCTTATATTTGAATACTGTAAAGACAAGATTTGGGGATAAGAATTTATTATTTAGTAAAAAGTGTTGGGAAAACTAGAAAGGAGTATGGCAGAAACTGGTCATAGATCAATATCTTATACCATTCACCAAGATAACACCACAATAGATACATGACTTAGATATAAAGATATTTTACAAGGAATAAAATGAATAGCACAGAACATATTGCTTAGCAGACTTATAGATAGGCAAAGAATTTATGAATAAACAAAAGACAGAAAAGTTAGGTATAAAATGGATAATTTTAATTAAATTAAAAAGCTTTTATCCAAATAAAACAAATGTAACAAACATTAAAAGGAAAGTAGAAAATTGGGGGGAAATTTTATACAGAATCTATTAGATAAAGTTCTCACCTAAAATATATAAAGAACTTTTTCAAATCTATAAGAATAAAACTCATTTCCCAACTTATAAATAGTCAAAGGATATAAACAGGCAGTTTTCCCAATGAAGAAATCAAAACTATCTACAGTCATGGAAAAAAATGCTCTAAAACACATTATTGATTAGAGAAAAACAAATTAAAACAACTGAGGTATCATTTTACACCTATCAGCTTGATTAAAATGGTAGAAGTGGTAAATAAATATTTGGGGGGGGGGCACATGGAAAAATTGGGACACCAATTCATTGTTGGTGGAATTGTTAACTGATCCAAATATTTTAGAGAGCAACATGGAATTATGTCCAAAGAACTATTAAATTATTAAACTACATTTGACCCAGAAATACCACTACTTGGTCTATTTCTGAAGATATGAATCTTCTAAAAATGTTCATTGCAGTACTCTCTCTCGCAGCAAAGAATGGGAAATTGAAAGGATGCCCATCAACTGGGGAATGGCTGAACAAGTTGTGGTATATAATTCTGATGGAATATTTCTGCACTATAAGAAAGGTTGAGTTCAATGATTTTAGAAAAACATGGAAAGACTTCCATGAAATAATGAAGAACAAAATGAGGAGAACCAATAGAACATTTTATACATTAACAGCAATATTGTTTCAAGAACAACTTTAAATGAGTTATTTTGACTAACTATAAAGGACATATAAAGAAATATGCTATCTGCATCCAGAGAAAGAACTGATAAGTAAATGTATGCATAGAATAGATATATATGTATGTATGTATACATATACACATGTGTCTATGTATACATACATGTGTGTATACCTATATACATATATGTGTGCATATATACATTTATATATACACCTATTTATGTCTGATGGGGATGGGGGAATAAATTTACATAATTTTGTTGCATATTTGAAAGGAATAACAAGTTGTGCATAATATATTTGCAGTTTCATGTGCAAGTATTTTTTTGAATTGTACTACATTATAGAAATGCTTGTTTTAGTCCATAAAATGAAAAATAAATTTTAATAATGATTCTAAATAAATAAATGTTGAAAAAAAAGAATGGCAACTGACTCCCATTCTAAATCAGTGCTATCTGAAAGTTAGTACTTAACATTGCTCACTTTGTATACCAAAAATAAATATTCTATATTTCATTATTCATCAAAGGCGATATAAAGTCACTACACAATGTTCCTTAAAAAATTAAAGTCTGGGGGCAGCCAGATGGCACAGTGGATAGAGCACCGGCCCTGGATTCAGGAATACCTGAGTTCAAATCTGGCCTCAGACACTTAACACTTACTGGCTGTGTGACCCTGGGCAAGTCACTTAACCCCAATTGCCTTACTAAAAAAAAAAAAAAAGAAAAAGAAAAAAAAATTAAAGTCTGTATCTTTTAACTTCTCCCAAATCTGTTGTGGGAATCAGATCTGGAGATAGCTTTTAACAGTCCTCAGGGACTGTTCGTTTACTGTGGTGCTGGCCCAAGTCTTGAGCTATCATCCTAATTTTGTAAATTATCAGCTATAACAGGGTTTCTTAATTTTTTTCCACTTGCAATCCCTTTTCACCCAAGAAATCTTTACATGACCCTACTCATATAGGTATATAAAATAAGTATAAATAACTTTTTACTGTTGCCAAATTTTTCATGACATGGCTCACAGTTTAAGAAGCTTTGAACTGTAAGACCTTGGATAAGCCATCACATCCCTTTGGGCCTCAGTTTATTCTTATGTAAAATGAGTTAGGCTAGATTTTAAGGTCTATCACAAATCTAAAATTCCTATTCTCTAAATATACAAGATTTTTAAAAATTGGGATTTTATCTCATTCCCTTTCACAATGGAATCCATCTTTTAGGTTCAAGGGCAACAGCACCACTCTAATAAAGGGAATCACTGCAAACTCTACCTTTAGTTTTTGTTGAAACTTTGCTAAACAGATCACTGGTGCAATTCTGCCTTAGGAAAACAGGAAAATGCGAGTGCTATCACCTCTGCTTCAGCTGACACCTAACCAGTTATTGTTGCCTTTTTGTTTTGTATCTGGAACTCTAAGTCACTGCTCAGGCCCCATTCACGAGGCAGGGGCAGTCTGTAAGCAGAGAACGGACTGAAAAATTCCTATTAGACTATCAGTTGGAAACTCTAGATGTATTCGTGTTTGTTTCTTTTCTGTGTGCACAGGCACACAACTGCTGAGTAAAAACAGTAGTTGGTCTTTCAGGCAGGGCTTCAAATTGGGATAGCCCCTTGGCGAGCTTTGAGGTCTGGTACGCAGCACGGAAAATTAAGGAACTGGATTTTCTCAGTTCACCTGGAGTTGATCAGAACCACAGAATACTGATGTTAAAAGGGATCTCAAATCATGCCCTCTGGCCTAAGCTTATACCCACACAAGGATCACTGTGACAATGAAGCCAACAAGTGGTTCCCCTTCCCTCACTGCTTCATGACCACCAGTGACAGGCAGCCCTTGTGCCTTCTGACTCCTTTTCAACAGCTCTAATTGTTCAGAGCAGCTGGAGCTCTCCAGTGCTAGGACGACCATGTGCTCTCTAAGGCCAAGCTGAAAGAGAATGGGTGCGTGTAAGGAGGTTTTCAGGAACTTGGCTTGTACCATGCAAACTGCCCCCAATTCCAACCCTGGTAAAGCCCCCCATAAGCAGCTCACGGCAAAAGCCACTCACAAGTGGGCGGCCTCTACTGGAGGGGTCAAGAAACCTCATTACTATAGGCCTGGTACTTGGCTCTGGGTGAAATCAGGCGTTATCAGACTTCCAAAGAACTTCTGATGACTAAAATTCCCTTCCAGCATCTGCTGTGTGAAATTGCTGAGGACTTCAAAACAGATCTGTACCTCAGGAATGCAACAACTGGTGCTTTGCAGAGGCAAGTGAAGCCCAGAACTTAACAAAATACAAGTGTAGTTTAAGTGAGGCTGTAAGAATATCCTCTCCTTTTTGCTAGAAGCCAGGACCTTCGGGGAAGTTGTGATCTTCACAACATATCAGGGACATAGGTGCTATTTTTATCCCATCTTACAGCTGAGGAAACTAAGGCAGACAGAAATTAAGTGAATGGCCCGGTGTCAAACAGTAAATATCTGAGACAGGATTGGAACTCATCTTTGGGCCCACAAGTACAGAACTCTACAACCTAGCCATCTATCTGTATCTACCATATAATTCCTTCTTAATGTAGATCAAGTTTACATTAGTTGTTTTTTTTTGGGGGGGGGGGCAAGGCAATGAGGGTTAAGTGACTTGCCCAAGGTCACACAGCTAGTAAGTGTCAAGTGTCTGAGGTCGGATTTGAACTCAGGTCCTCCTGAATGCAGGGCTGGTGCTTTATACACTGTGCCACCTGGCTGCCTTTACAGTAGCTTTTTTTGACTTCCATATGATGCTATTAGGACATAATGAAACGGATGTTTACTACCCCTCCTTCCTTTTTTTCCAAAGGATTAGCATTTGTATAGCAACAGAAAGTTTGCAAAGCACATTATAAATATTATATCATTTTATCCTCCACAATCCTGGAAGTAGATGCTATTATTATCCCTACTTTATGCATAAGGAAACTGAAAAAAACAGAAGTTAAATGATTTGCCAAGGATCATCCATCTAATAAGTGTCAGAGGCAGGATTTGAATGCAAGGCTTCATAAATCAAAGTCCAGCCCTCTCTCCAGTGCCCCACCTAGCTGCCTCAAGTGAACTCTTGACTAGTCATGCTTCTTCAATCACATACCAATAATGTCAATTTCTTAAACCCAAGTGTAAGACTTTACATTTATTCCCATCAAATTTAATCTTCTTGGATTCAACATCATTTTCTACCCCATTGAGACATTTTTAGATTCTCACTCACTTATTATATGTTAATTATTTAAAATATTAATTTCGGAAAGGGATTTTTTTTTACCTTGTTGATATCCCTAGATTATCTGGATCCTCAACTGACTATAGCAGGGACAGTAAATTATTATTTTTCATTACTAACAAACTTAACATAATTCTCTTTATTGAGGAACTCATCTCCCTAGTTTTTCCATGTTATCATAAGGAGCAGGGTTGAATCATGAAGTCATCTCAGCATCTCTGTGGAATATCCCAGTCTGCTGAAATGCCAATAGTAGAGTTTTGAATCAAATGTGGCTTAGTCAATACACGATTTATGCCAACTATTTATGCATGATATACAGCACTGGGCTTTGGAGAGGTTTTCTTTTTCCAGTGCTCCAGTCCATCCATAAAAGTCATTAGATATGACTTCTATAACAGAGCAAATTGGGAAGAGAAAATACTACAATTCTCTTTGTGGTTTTCATTAATTGCTCATGTGTGGGAGGTGTGTGGTGGATGTTCCATCTGACAGTGACAGCTGTACATGTTCTTGAGTCAAACTGGGTGACATCGGAGGTAAATAAAGGCTCTAGATGTTTCAGACAACTAAGACATTGAGTCCTTGACCTGTTTACCAGGTATATTACTGAACTACCAAGTGACTGTTGAGACATAAAGGCCATCATTAAATAACTGTAATTTAGTGTTTTCAACTCCATTATTTTTAATTATGCCTGGTGACTTTTTTTGGTAAAAAAAAGGTTGATAAACAACTTCTTTTTCTTAAGTAAGGAATGTAGGTACCATGTTTTGTTTTGTTTTGTGTGGGGGGGTTTTGTTTTGGTTTTGGTTTTGGTTTTGGTGTTTTTTGGTTTTTTTGCGGGGCAATGGGGGTTAAGTGACTTGCCCAGGATCACACAGCTAGTAAGTGTCAAGGGTCTGAGGCCAGATTTGAACTCAGGTACTCCTGAATCCAGCGCCGGCACTTTATCCGCTGCACCACCTAGCTGCCCCCAAAGTACCATGTTAATACTGAACAAATCATTAAACAAGAAAACAAAGGCTTGGATCCTCTGTTACTAATATTCTTGACCCAGATGTCCAGAGAAAACAACTATAAGCTGACAAAGCGTAAAAACAGAAAAACCCTAAAGTGGATAAATGTTATGATGGAGAAAAAGAGAATAGATATTTTTTTTGGGAAAAACCAGTTACAATATAATGTCAATCCTTGTAAAGTTAGGTAGCATTCAGTTAAGAGAAAATCATAAAAGTTAGTTATTAGGAAATTGAAAAATGGGGGAATATCTAAAAACATCAATGATTTACCTACATTTTGAAGGGACCAAAGCAGTGTAACTTTCCTCCATGATATGCCCAATCAGGTCCCATCTCTGCTTGAACACCTCCAATGACGGGAAATTCACTATTTTCAAAAGTTTATTCTGTTCTTAGCAGCTCTATTTGTGAGAAATGTTTTCCCCCTCATAAGGTCAAAACAGTAACAGTTTTCAATAACAACAACAACATTTATATAGAGCTTTAAGGTTTGCGAAATAGAAATATTACCCTATTTGATCCCCACAACTGGGATGTAGGTGCCATTTTAAACCTCATCCTACATCTTACAAACTGAGGCAAACAGAAATTAAATTACTTTTCCAGGGTCACACAACTAGTAACTGTCTGAGGCAGAATTTGAATGTAGGTGTTCTTGACTCCAAGTCTAACACTCTGCCCACTCTACAATCTAGCTATCTATCTGCATCTGCCACACCAGTTCCATATGAGTTCTTTTTCCTGAGGTCAAAATAAATGTGTTACAACCCTCTTTCTTGTAAAAATCCTTTAAAGACAGTAAGCATATCCCAAGATGTATATTATATCAATGATAAAGTATTCCTATTTCCTTCTGTGACCAGAGTCGAGTCAATTCAGTAAACATTTATTAAGTCTCTATTAAGTGAGTGCCTTTCCTTGTGAGTTTTTTGCCATCTATTCTCTCTATATGTAAGCTGCTACATGGACTCTGGCCAGGCATTGTACTAAGCATAGGGTCAGGGCTGTTTGTGGAATCAATCAGGAAAGCAGTATCTCCTGTCAACAGCCTACCTCTAAGTGGCATTCAAAGGCAGAGCAAGATGAGAGTCCTGTTCTCTATGCTGATGTCCCTACACTGGCCTACATATCTGGTTTCAGGAACAGGAGGAAATGGAAAGATACAGGTAAGACCTCTAAATGGGAGAGCAGTGTAGTGGGGAGAGGGAAAGGGTTTCAGTTGTTCCCACATGCATCTATTTTAAGATCTGGACAAACTTTTCTTTGCTTCCCCATCTCCATGATATACCTTTGGCATGCTATACCATGCCAACTTTGCCTTTCTTCCCCCTGTTCCCCATACCAGATATGTCCTTCTTTCTCTCTTCCGCTGTTGTATCCCAATCTCCTTGTCAATAATGATTACTTCTTAAACATCACAATGCGCTTTATTGTGCAGCTGTGTACTGTACCTATCATTTAAATGTAATATTGTGTTGCCTTCATTTTTCTCATTTCCCCAAGTAAACAATAAATGCAGAAGAAATGATGTCACATCTAAGTTTTATAAACTCTATAGCATTCATAATAATTCTCTGTAAGGAGTAGATGCATGACAAACTTTTGTTGAATGAATGAATGAATGAGTCTACATTTACCAGTGTAATGTGTATTTCTTGGAAAAGATAAGATACTGTGCTGTGCTGCAAGCTTCCTAAAGTCTTCAGCACAGAGAACCTCAAAGAACATAAGAATGAATACTATGCCACAAGATCAGCAAGAATTGTGTCCTGGTTAACATATTCTCTCTCCCCAATTCACCTGTGTGAGATGAGGAGGAGCCTTGGTCACTTCAAATATACTTGCTTTGTCTTAAGAGTAACTAAGAAGTATATTATTTTTAGTTATTTTGTAGTTTAAAATTGAAAGGAAAGAAAACATTAGGGTAGTAATAACAGCAATAATAATTAGTTTTTATATTTCACTGTAAGGTTTGCAAAGTGTTTTTGATATTTTATATCACTTTTTTTGATATTTTATATCACTTTTGATAAAGTTATGTTACCTCTTTGTTTTTCTTAGGAGTAATGAAGTCTAATTATGCAATCGAGAAAATGTTCCACTGAAATCTCTACAAAATTTGAAAGAAAGAATCATCAATCATAATTATAATGATGAATATCTCCTAGAAATATGGGATTGATGTCCAGATTTAGGTGAAAAATGATGTTATCCAATGAAACTCTTGTCCTATTATCAATAATCTATTGTCTGACATCTAAGACATGCCCTTCTGTTTCCCACTTATTTTTACATGTCTTAGAATACAGATCTGTTGAAAGATGATATTTACAATATTTTGAGTTTAACAATGTTAATTAGAATACCACCACTTAATACTGTTAAACTATTGAAATTAGTCTCGTGTCATACAAAGGTTCAAATTTATCTAGCAAACAGGGTTATTTTACAACTCACACACGAAGTACCCCAGACAAGATTATTACAGGTTCAAGGTACTCTGTAGAAGTGCATCTGAGACAAATTTTAACTCACTGATATGTATGTTTCTGCTAATTCATCAGAGGATATAATTAGTCCAAAGTCAAGGCACTTAACTAGCATATTATGAAAAGTAGTAGGGGCAGCTAGATGGCACAGTGGATAGAGCACCGGCCCTGGAGTCAGGAGTACCTGAGTTCAAATCCGGCCTCAGACACTTAACACTTACTAGCTGTGTGACCCTAGGCAAGTCACTTAACCCCAATTGCCTCACTAAAAAAAAAAAAAAAAAAAAAAGTAGTAATAAGCTTTTCATTTTTTCCTGAATCTGGGGAAAGCTTTCCCACAAATATAAATAATGAAGAGTAGACATATGCAGAATTCATGTGTAGCTGCAGTGCATGTGTGGAGGGGCATATGTTGCAGATATGTGTGGTCAGAGCATATAGTGAATGGACAGAAAATGAGGGAACATAAGTGTCCAAAATTCATTCATGTTCTGAAAACCTTTGACTACTTAAAGGGTCTTCGCTTTGTAAAAGGTGGGAAATAATTGCACAGAAACAGTCATAAATGCTCTTTCAAAACAAAGAGGTAAAACCAACTAGGAAAGAACATTATACCTCCTTAAAGAGTAAGTAATTAGCATATTTTCCCTTGACAAGAGGGACTATAGAGTCCTTGCTGTCTCTTACAGCTGGTCTCTATATTTTATTTTTTAATAGAGATGTTAACTCTTTTAAAGTCTTGGAAAGGCATACATATTTGAAGGATGGGGCCAGAATACATGCAGGAAGGGTACGCATAAAGAATATATGGCAAAAGATGCACATCAAAGGGGACTTGCTAAAGTGCACACACAAGAGGACAACTCACACCTGCCATACTGCAGAGCCTCCAGTGTCTTCTGCAGATTTTATTACATTGTTCCCACTGACTCAATTCAGTAGTTAATACCTACTCTATTCAATGGTACATGATACTGGACCTTTAGCTACTGCTGGTAACTCCCACCAGGCACATATAGAACACTTCTCTGTGATTCTACTTTCCTGCTGCACTTGGAGTCCTTAATTGAGGTGCTACACTTTCCTTCAAAGAGGCACTGAGAGGTTAAGTTCCTTACCATGGGATAGGGAAAATCAATCACAAAAAGGTTAAGTGATGTGATGTAGAATTTCAGTGCGGGTCTTTCTGACTCCTCCTCACCAAGCTCATTTATTTTTTTTTTAGCAATGACTTAAGATGTAGCTCTTTTAGAAAGGAAGAGCCCATATATACTGACACATTAGATGGGGTGTATGCAGGGAGAAAAGAGGGAAACCCCTAACAACTTGGCTCTTACTTCTCCATAAAGAAAGGTCTAAGAGCCAGAAGCCAAGCTAACAGAATAACTATCCAACTGAAGAGTACCCTCCAGCTTTAAGCATATCTAAACCTATAGCTATATCCATCAATCAATATAATTATAAAAATGTGTGTGTATATAAATTGGAGGCAGCATAGTATGGTGGATAAGGAACTGGGTTTTAGATAGATGATGGGTAAAATCATATATAAAACATATTTATACATAAATATATATTTATATTTTAATATAAATTTATATATATGTGACAGACACACATATACACCCCACACACACACACACACACACACACACATATGACTTCTTCATTGTCACACAGGTAAAATGTAAAACCCAGTTCTGTTTTCAAGGCCAGTCAGCCCCATCATATTGCCTCTAAATTTAGGTGGTAGTTGTTTTTGCTACTGATATCTTGGAATTCCCAGGTGAGGAAACAAATCCTACAAATGCCAGTCATCACTTACTATGTATCGTAAAGCCTCAGAGCTACAAGTTTGAGGCACTGAGAGATTAAGTTATTTACCATGGGAAAGGGAAACTGAATGACAAAGAGGTTAAGTGATTTGAGACGGTATTTGAATCCAGATTTTTCTGTGTCCACTTCATCATCACTCTCAGTCTTCCTCACTGGAGGGTGATGCTGTGAAATCTAAAACCTCCATTGAAAAAAGGAGCCCAGGTGAGCATTTCTCATTTCTCCCAGGATACATTACTTTGGGCCTTCCTTGACTTTTCCACCATGCTCCCCATATCCAATACCTTCCCCATCCTACCACAGTATTTGAGGTCCCTTAATATGTTGTATTCCCTAATTAGAATGTAAGCTTCTTGAGAACAGGAACTGTCATTTTCCCCTTGTATTTGTATCTCCAGTGCTCAGCACAGTACCTGGCACATAGTAGGCACTTAAAAATATTTATTAACCATTTATTGACTGAATGACTCCTAGTCCAGTGCCCAATCCACTATACCTTTCTACCTCCCATTTGGGTATTAATTTCAATAGATCTGAATAAAAAGCAATGAACTTTTAAAATATATAAAATCCTCAGAACTCTGAATGAACTGGCACTGTACATGAGTGGGATTGAGTTAACTATGAAATTAAGTATACCTGTCTAGTGTTGCTATGGAAGAGTAGTCATGAGGACTGTCAAAGTGTGTAGCTTTTGCTACAAATTTTTTTTAATCAAACATCTTGGAAAGAATACAAAAACACCTTTATATTTGATCAAGGGTTAATCATTAAATATATATCGATCAATTCTTCACATTTGAGCCAAATGTGTAGAACATTCAACTTGTCCAGGGCCTTACCAAAAAAAAAAAAAAATCTGAAGAGATTGGTCCAAGTATTTCAAGGTTTGAGAGAACACTGACCTTCCTTTCCATTCCATTTTGAGATTGACTTTGTGGTCCATTATCCCAACCTGGTAATAAGCTTCTCTAAACTTAGCTTAGCTAGTCATTGAAGGACTAATAATAATAACAGCATTTCTATAGCAACTACTTTGTGCCAGAAACTGTCAAAGTGTCTCACAAATAGTATCTTAATTGATCCTTACAAAAACCCTGAAAGTTAAGTGATATTATTGTTCCCATTTTACAGATGAGAAAACTGAGGTAGACAGACATTAAGTCATTTGTCAAGGGTCTTGCAGCTTGCAAGTGCCTAAGGCCAGATTTAAACTCTTCCTGACTCCAACCTCAATACTCTATCCATTGTGCCACCTAGCTGATATATAAAATATAACTCAGTCAATTCTAAAAGCCTTTCAGCAAGGTAGAACTTTGCCCAAGCTGTTGTTATGGTACCATAACCTTCAAAAACTGAGGGACACAGCAACTTATCTATCATTAGAAGAGAGAGTGACTATTTCTTATTTTATTTTATTTTATTTTTTGGGTGGGGTAGTTGGGGTTAAATGACTTGCCCAGGGTCACACAGCTAGTAAGTGTCAAGTGTCTGAAGCCGAATTTGAACTCAGGTCCTCCTGAATCCAGGGCTGGTGCTCTGTCCACTACACCACCTAGCTGCCCCGACTATTTCTTACTTAGGTTAAAAATCCATTTGATATAGATAAAATTTTTAGTGCTAGAACAAAACGCCTCTTTAACTGTTTAGCTATAATATGCAAATAATATGAATACTACCTTGCACTTCGACTGCAGTTGAAAATAGCTTTCATTTTGGAATTCTTTTACAAATCTGAGTTCTTATAACATGCAAAGAGCTGTAGAGAAGAAATGAAACTGTCAAGTCCAGTCATTTCAGAATTCCATTTATTGAAATGAATTATATTGAAATCATGAGAAAATTCTAACTGCCAGTTGACTAATTCAGAAATACTGATGTTTTTCAAAATAGTTATGGTGCTAATTTTAACAGTAAATGATGTGATAAGAGAGAAGAAATCTGTTCCAATTCTTGTCTTCTAGGAACTCAAATCTCTTTACCATATCTTATTTCTTGCCATTAACACAAACATCCTCTTCGGCTAATCAGCCACCAAAATAGTTATTGCTACATGTAAATAAACCAATCAAGATATATTATGTGCTTATACACAGAGAAGAAAATTCCTGTAATCATTCCAACTTTACTTTTGGTTGAGCGAATCAGCATGCTCTGTCTTCACAACAGCCTGACTGACAAAGACAAAAAAGCATTGCCACTATTTGGACATCACAGGGACTAGACTGACCACCCAATGTTTCAGTCAAAGTGGTCCTCAGATCGACTATGTGGTTACTGTCAGGGAAATAAAAGTAATTGAAAGTTCAACAGATACAAGAAACTACAATCCTCAGAAAATATTCCACTTCTCCAATTATAACAAGCTGAAAGAAGGGAGTGAGATGAGATCCATAGAATCAAGACATAGCTACCTGTTCTCTTGTTCTTTATTAAGCTCTTGGTTGTCAGAATCAGTAAAACCTACAATAAATAATTCTTCACAAGAACTGTTCACATCCTGAATTTCTTCATAGGAAAATGGAAAAATAAGCATTCAAAAGATTTCTTGCTTAAAACAAAACAAAACATCATTCACTACTTCTACCCAAATCAATTCCCGATTGGGGGCGTCTAGGTGGCTCAGTGGATAAAGTATCAGCCCTGGATTCAGTAGGACCTGAGTTCAAATCCGGCCTCAGACACTTGACATTTACTGGCTGTGTGACTCTGGGCAAGTCACGTAACCCTCATTGCCCCACCCCCCCAAAATGTGGTTATTTTTATTAGTTTTCCTCCTCCCTGCCCCAATATGCTGTACAAATAGAAGAGTTCTAGATCTAAAAATCATAGCAGGTAATTTCAACAGAGTACAATATGTAATATAGAATGGTTCAATACAATTTTTTGTTGCTAGGGCATTTCAGTCATGTCCAACTCTGTGACCCCATTTGTGGTTTTCTTGGCAAAGATAGTTGAGCGATTTTTCTATTTCCTTCTGCAGGTCACTGGACGGATGAGAAACTGAGGCAAACAGTCTTCACAACAGCCTGATTGACAAAAACATAAAAGCATTGCCGCTATTTGGACAAGTCACTTGCGTAAGTGATTTGCCTAGGGTCGCACAGCTAGTAAATGTCTGAAGCCAGATTTGAATTCCCAAAAATCACTCTTATTAACTCCATCCACAGCACCACCTAGCTGCCCTCTTCAATTCAAATAAAAGCATGAAAATGAGTGTCAGAAGACCAGGGTTCGAGTCCTTTCTTTGCCACTCAGGTCACTTTGTGACTTTTGCAAGTATCTCAAACACACTGAGCAGACTTTAGCTTCACCAGCTATAAAATAAAGGAAGTTAACTAGATGAACTCTAAGTTCCTTCTACCTTTAAATTCTTGATCTAATTAATACACTCCAGATGTCATAAGATTTCTTGCTAGCTTTATAAAGAACTCAACATACAATTTATGTGATGCTATAGTCACTTACATCTTGGGGAATATTTCTAATAAGGCAAAGGCATAGCTTTACTGTTTTAAGGCATTTGGGGTAAAAGATTAGCTTAAATGTATATAGGTGTCTAGTCTGTTCTACTTTGAATACTTGATTCCATGCTCTTCTGGAGTCATCACAATCAGACATAAGCACAATTAGGTTAAAAAACCATATAACTTAAAACGTTTCTCTAAGGAGTACATTAAGGCTCAATCAATTCAAGTGGAAATTGAGGAATATTGCATTTTCTCATTCACATGATGGGACCACAAACTTTAGCCTACTCTTGAGTCCTCTGAAATGGCAATATCCTTCCTGTGACTGCCATATACTTTAAGCAGTTCAAAAGATCTATGTGGATACCAGATCCACTAATATATATCCTTTTATCTCTATGCTTACTATACAAAGATTGGCAGGAGGATCAACAATCTATTAGAGTACTTGAAACTTTTTCTATTTGGTTGGATCTTCCAAGTCTTAGATTTAAATGAGATAATGTTGGATAGGAAACCCAGAGTCACCTACATAACCCTGTACTGAGAAACTGCATATAGACTTTTAGGAAAATTTTATGTTATATAGCTAAAAATAATAAGAGACACATGGGTTGCTCAAAGAATTGGAATTGAAAGTGATCTTTACCATCAGTAGATTTCTGACTCTATTTCAGCACAAAAAAATAGTGGTTGTGACAATCTCTACTCACTGAAAAGTTAAATGCAGTAGAAAATGATCATTAAATCCTTGGAAATTAAAACAGCACCTAAGTCTTAGTATTTGGTCCTTTTAGAAGCAGATTAAAATTGTTAGAAGGAAAGCCATGAAATAAAATCTGCTTTTGCATTTTTCTTCCATTTCTGAGCACTAATGGAAATAGTTTTTTGTAAATGAAACTAACACCATTAATACAAAAAAAATCAAAAGAAGAAGGATTGATGCAAATATTAAAATATAATAACATAAAAGATAATAATCACACCACTAATTGTCAGAGTATTTTAGATTACATAACAGATACAATCAAATAGAGTGGGGGAAGAGCCAAGATGGCAAAGGAAAGGTTGTGAGCCTTGCAGCTTCTGACATGAACTGTCCACATACCTTCAAAATAATGCCATAAGACAATTCTTGGAGCAGCAGGACCCACAAAAGAACAGAGGGAAACCATTTTCCAGCCAAGGACTTCTTAAAAGCATGACAAGGAAGGTCTGTGGAACCAGCCTGAGAGAGGAGCACACCATGCAGTACAGATCCAGCCCCAGGCTGGCCATGCCTCCAGAGCCTCAGAACCATCATCATTGGCTGCTTCTTCTGAAACTCAGCTCATAGACCTTTGATGGGGTCCAGCGGTTGGTGGGGAGGAAGAGGGATATGGCTGCAGTCTCTGCTGGAGCTAAGGTGGAATGCCCATATTTTGAAATAGTAAGCTGACTTGGGTAGCAGTGGTCCAGTGGAGGAGAGGAAGAGGCACGTCAAGTTTCCAACCATAGAGAATCAGATTTCAATCAGATTTCTACTTCCAGGTTAAAGAGTAAGCAGGCTGTGGTTACTTACAGGCCAGGCAGGCTAAGAATGAGACTCTCATTACATATTTCCCCATGGGACCACCTGTAGCTTGGGACAGTACAGGGCTCCATTGTAAGAAGGAGTTAAAATCCAAAAACTAGGCCATCAAGATGACCAGGCAGAGAAAGCAGCAGACCATCAAAAATTACTTTGGTGACAAGGTAGATCAAAATACACCCTCAGAAGAAAATAAAGTCAAACCTCCTATATCCAAAGCTTCTAGGAAAAATATGAATTGGTCTTAGGCCATAGAGGCACTCAAAAAGGACTTTGAAGATAAAGTAAGAGAGATACAGAAAAAAGTTAGTGAGGTAGAAGAAAAAATGGAAAGAGAAATGAGAGTGATGCAGGAGGGTCATGGAAAAATAAAATCAATAGTTTGAAAAGTCAAATTGGCCAAATGGAAAAGGAGGCACAGAAGCCCTCTGAAGAAAAGTATTGCTTAAGAATTAGGATAGAGCAAGTAGAAGATGACTTTATGAGAAATCAAGACATAATAAAACAAATCCAAATGAATAAAAAATAAAGGCAATATGAAATATCTCCTTGGAAAAACAGCTAACCTGGAAAATAGTTCCAGGAGAGATCATTTGAAAATCACTGCACTACCTGAAAACCATGATCAAAATAAAACTTTAAACATCATCTTCCAAGAAATTGTCAGGGAAAATTACCCGGATATTCTAGAAGCAGAAGGTAAAATAGAAATTGAAAGAATCCACCAATCACCTCCTGAAAGAGATCCCATAATGAAAACTTCCAGGAATATTATAGCCAAACTCCAGAGATCCCAGGTCAAGGAGAAAATATTGCAAATAGCTAGAAAAAATGAATTCAAATACTGTGGAGCTATATTCAGGATAACACAAGATCATGCAGCTTCTACATTAAAGGATTGGAGGGCATGGAATATTCTAGAGGGCAAAGGAACTGGGATTACAACCAAAAATCACCTAGCCAGCAAAACTACTTATAATCTTTCAGGGTGAAAAATGGGACTTCAATGAAAAAGAGGACTTTTAAGCATTTGTGATGAAAAGACCTGAACATTTGACTTTCAAATACAAAACCCTAGAGAAACATAAATAGGTAAATAGGAAAAAGAAACCATGAGGGATATTAAAAGGTTAAACTGTTTATATTCCTAGATGGGAAGATAAAACTTCTAACTCATAAGAACTTTCTCAGTATTAGGGCAGTTGAAGGGAATATACGTAGAGGGCATATTTTTTGAATTGAATATCAAAGGATGATATCTGTAAAGCATTTATTTTTTTGATTATCCTTGTCGTTTGTGGGGTAGGTATGGCGGAGTGGCTTATGTCTGGAGCTGGATTTGGGTTTGGGGCTTCTTGGGTCTAGGGCAAGTGCTTTGTCCACTGTGTCACCTAGCTGACACACGATGACATCTTTAAAATAAAGTTAAGGGTTAAGAGGAATGCACTGGAAGAAAGGGAAAGGGAGAGGTGGAAGGTGGTAAAGTAGCTCATATAAAAGAAACAAGAAAAAGCTTATGGAGTGGGAGAATGAGTGAGTCTTATTCTCATCAGAATTCACTCAAAGAAGGAATAAAATGCAAACGCAAGTGGCTATAGTAATATATCTTGCTCTGTGGGAAAGTGGGAGGGAAGGGGATAAAGGAGGGCAGATTGAAGGAGGGAGCAGTAAAAAGCAAAACAGTGGGCAGCTAGGTGGCACAGTGGATAGAGCACCAGCCCTGGAGTCAGGAGTACCTGAGTTCAAATCTGGCCTCAAACACTTAACACTTATTGGTTGTGTGACCCTGGGCAAGTCACTTAACCTCAATTGCCTCACTTAAAAAAAAAAGAAAGCAAAACACTTTTGAGGAGGGATAGGATGAAAGAAGATAAAAATTAGAGTAAATATCAAGGGGAGGGAATAGGATGGAGGGTAACATATTTAGGAACAATAAATGTGAAAGAAATGCTGAGCAGGATGCTATCAGAAGGACATATAAAAAATACAAACTATCAACAGAGAAAGAACTGATGGTATCTGAATACAGATTGAAGTATAATTTTATTTGTTAGTTCCTCTTTCTAAGGTTATTGTCTCTGTTTTCTTTCACAACCTGACTAATGTGGAGATGTTTTTCATGACTATACATGTGAAACTTATATTGAATTGCTTGATTTCTTAGGGGGGCATGAGGAAGGAGTGAGGAAGAAAATATGGAACACAAACTTTTAAAAAATCAGCGTGAAAAAATTTGGTTTTTTGCATGTAACTTGGAGAAAATTCTAGATAAATAAATAAATTTTTAAAAATAATTAAATAGAGGGGGAAACCAGCTTAAGGGGGGAGCACACTTACCAAACTTCTAGGTACTTTCAAACATGCAACTAGCTCACATGAAACCAGATATATCTCAGTTCTATCTAGACTGACTAATTACATTTGTAGGATGTGTAGTTTTTGCATAAATAACTAATGACATAAATATAACAATGGGGTATTTGCTTTTAAATTTAATGCTAGAAATAGCTAGGTGGCACAGTAGATAAAATACTGGCCCTGGATTTAAGAGGACCTGAGTTCAAATCTGGCCTCAGACACTTGACATGTACTAGCTTTGTTACCTTAGGCAGGTCACTTAACCCTCATTGCCCTACCAAAAAAAAATTAATGCCTTGGGGCAGATAGATGGTACAATGGATAGAGTACTGGACCTGGCATCAGGAGGACCTGAGTTCAACTCTGATGCTTCCTAGCTGTGGGACTGTGGACAGATCACTTAACCCCAATTGTCGAAAAAAAAGTTAATGCCTTTAAAAAAAATTGTACCATATTAGATTTTGTGACACCTAATACAAAAAAGTTAACAGAATTACAATGTTTAGCCATTAGTTCAAGAGTCCCATACAATCTGAGATTTCTCAGGATTATGTATTTGGAATAAATCACTAAGGTCCTTGGTTCAACCTCCTCATGTTAGAGGTGAGGAAATCCTGAAACCTGTGCCCAGGGTCACACAGCTAGTAAGTGTCAAGTATCTGAGGTCAGATTTGAACTCAGGTCCTCCTGAATCCAGGGCCGGTGCTTTATCCACTGTGCCACATAGCTGCCCCCTTCTGGCATTCGTAAATTAAAATTTGGAAAACTGTATTCTATTAAATTTATTTATAGACCTGGTGACCTTAATAACTCACTACAAAGTCCTATGTAAACAATATGTGTGGTTATCAAATAAAGCTTCACCTTAGAATAAAAATAAAGAAACTGATTATAAGATTTAGGGATTAAACTAGGGTAGCTGGGTGTCACAAAAGATAGAGTACCAGACCTGAAGTCAGGAAGACCAGAGTTTAAATCCAACTTCAGACACTAGCTATGTGACCTTGGGCAAGTCACTTAACTCTATGTGCCTCAGTTTCCTCAATTGTAAAATGGTCTGGAAAAGGAAATGGAAAACCATTCCTTGCCAAGAAAATCCAAAGACGGAGACACAAAGAGTCAGACACAGCTGAAAATGAGTAAACAACAACAAATGTTAATTAAATAGGAAGCTGTTTTTGCAAAAGCGAACCTTTTTTTCTGCAACAAAAGGAACTCAATGAAGAATGAGTTCAGGTCTGTGTAAACATGCTAGAACATAAAACAATTAATTTTAATTTAGCATTTCAAATTGAAGCAAAATGACTTTGGAGTCAATCTCACATTTTTCATTACATTGTTCCTAGTGCTTAATATAATGCCAATTTTTCATCTTCACACCACAGTGGGAAAGTAACAAAAGGTTATCATGTTTTGACTAATTAGGGGGGCAGCTAGCTGGTGCAGTGGAGAAAGCACCGGCCCTGGATTCAGGAGGACATGATTTCAAATCCGGCCTCAGACACTTTACACTTAGTAGCTGTGTGACCCTGGGCAAGTCACTTAACTCTCACTGCCTGGAAAAAAAAAAAGACTAATTTGAACCTTCAGTGATAAAGTAGGACTGGGACAAGTTTTTCAAACTCAACAACATCGTTTATTTATGGAAATATAGAATTGGAAAAGTCTTTAGTGAACAACTAAGAGAATTCTCTCATCTTGGAGATGAGGCAAATGAATAACAGAAAGGAGGTGGAGTAATAGATGAGTCCAATATCCTTCTCACTATACAATGTCTCCACTGACTTTTTGTTTTTGGTTTTTTTGGTGAGGCAATTGGGGTTAAGTGACTTGCCCAGGGTCACACAGTTAGTAATTGTTAAATGTCTGAGGCCAGATTTGAACTCAGGTCCTCCTGAATCCAGGGCCTGTGCTCTATCCACTACATCACTTAGCTGCCCCTCCACTGACTTATAATTACATTGCCATTTTATCAAACACTTCTATACAATTAAATCATAGCCAAGGCAATGGATTCTAAGTCAATCTTTTTTTCACTAGGAAAGAACTGTAAATAAACAGAATACCCATCATTTGAGGAACAGACAAACATACAATGATATGTGAATGGAATGGAATACTGTTGTGCCATAAGAAATTATTATAGGGACGATTTCAGACAAACCTAAAAATACTTGTATGAACTGAGGCAGAGAGAACAAATCAGAAAGACAATGTACATAATAAAAATAATATTCTAAAGATAAACTTTGAAATAATTAAGAATTCTGATCAATTCAATGACCAACCATCATTCCAGGTTCCTGACAAAGAAGTGATGCTTTTAAGATGCAGACTGATGTGAATTTCTTAACATAGAAAACATGGTTATTTGTTTTGCTTAAATCTGCATATGTATTACAAGGGTTTTTGTTTTCTTTCTTTTTCCCAATGTGGGGATGAAAAGAAAATAAATACTTATTAATTTATAATTAAATATTTTAAAATATACTGCCTTTTTTACCTATAGTAATTATTCTTCTCTTGTCCTCAGATTCTTCCTTTAAGAATGAAGGAGGTAAAATGGATACATGATTTAGACATAAGAGGTGATACCATAGGTAAATTAGGAGAAAAAGGAATAGTCTACCTATCAGATCTTTGGAAAGGAAAACAGTTTTTGACCAAACAAGAGATAGAGTATATTATAAAATGCAAAATGGATGATTTTGATTATATTAAATTAAAAAATTTCTGTACAAACAGAAGCAATGCATCCAAAATTAGAAGGGAGGCAGAAAGCTGGGAAACAATTTTTGAGGCCAGTACTTCTGATAAAGGCCTCATCTCTAAAATATATAGGGAAGTAAATCAAATTTATAAGAATCCAAGTCATTCGCCAATTGAGAAATGGTCAAAGGATATGAACAGGCAGTTTTCTGATGAAGAATCCAAAGCTATCTATTCCCATATGAAAAAATGCTCTAAATCTCTAATGATTAGAGAGATGCAAATTAAAACAACTCTGAGGTACCACCTGACACCTATCAGATTGGCTAAAATGACAAAAAAAGAAGATAATAAATGTTGGAGAAGCTGTGGGAAAATTGGAACACTAATTCATTGTTGGTGGAGCTGTGAACTGATCCAACCATTCTGGAGAGCAATTTGGAATTATGCCCAAAGGGTGATAAAGCTGTGCATACCCTTTGACCCAGCAATACCACTTTTGGGTCTTTTTCCCAAAGAGATCATGGAAGGGGGAAAGGGACCCACATGTACAAAAATATTTA
The DNA here is from genome assembly GCF_019393635.1 of Dromiciops gliroides. NCBI lineage: Eukaryota > Metazoa > Chordata > Mammalia > Microbiotheria > Microbiotheriidae > Dromiciops > Dromiciops gliroides. The sequence goes on along the minus strand of NC_057865.1, from coordinate 56,979,067 downwards.
TAGCTGCTCTTTACGCAGTAGCAAGGAATTAGAAGTTGAGGGGGTGCCCATCAACTGGGGAATGGCTGGACAAGTTGTGGTATATGATTACAATGGAATACTATTGTACCGTAAGAAATGATGAGCAAGAGGAGTTCAGAGAAACCTGGAGGGTCTTGCATGGGCTGATGATGAGTGAGATGAGCAGAACCAGAAGAACATTGTACACAGTATCATCAACATTGAGTGTTGATCTACTGTGATGGACTATATTCTTCTCACCAATACAATGATACAGAAGAGTTCCAGGGAACTCATGATGGAAGAGGATCTCCAAATCCAAGAAAAAGAAAGAACTATGGACTATAGATGCTGACTGAACCATACTATTTCTTTTTGGGGGGGTGCTATTGTTTTTTTTTTCTATTTTGAGGTTTTGCATCACTGATTTTTTCTCTTATAACATGACTAATGCAGAAATAGGATTAATGTTATTATGTGTATATATATGTGTGTGTATGTATGTATCTATCTATCTATATGTATATGTATATAGATATATAGATATAACCTATATCAGATTACCTGCTCTCTAGGGGAGGGGGGAGGGAGGGGAGGGAGAAAAATCTGAAATTGTAAAGCTTGTATAAACAAAAGTTGAGAACTATCTTTACATGTAACGGAAAAAATAAAATACCTTATATGTAAAAAAAAAAAAAAAAGAAAGAAAAGGTCAAGGAGAGGAAAGGGAAAAAAAAAAGAATGAAGGAGGTAGACAAGAAAAATGTTGACATTCCTTCCAGCTCTAAATCCATGATCTTAGAATCCCATGACAACCATTATAGAAAAACAAGCAAAGTAAAGCCCCCCAGATTCAAATAAGAAGACACAGGCAAGAATTCTGGTTTTATGCTTGCTAAGTGGGTGGCTTGGGTATATCATATCAGTTCCCTGAATCTCACATCCTTCATCTAGACATTGAAAAGTTTGGTCTAGATCATATCTAAGGTTCTAGTCTAACTCTAAATTTCTGAGCTCTAAGTCTATGAGCTCTAAATCTATGAGGTACATATTCCATAATGTCTTAGTAAATAGCTTTGAGGCAACTAAGTAACAGAAGGAAAAAATTGTTCATATACATTGTTGTAGCTATCTCGATGAGTCAGTAACTAAAATGTTGGCTATCATCCCTCAGCACTCATTAATCAAGGGAAAAATTTAGCAGGATGGGTTCATTTTCCTTCTTAAAACAAGAATGATTGTTAAAATGTAGAACGTTTTTTGACTCAAATATTGTATGCCCATGTGTATGTAAAGTTTAAAGATACATTTGGTTAATCTCATCACAGCCACCTCAACTGTCAACAACTATAGACTACAATGCCAGTGCCTTTCAAAAGCTTTCAACATCTTTGTTTCTTTTTCATCCAACATATCATAAAAATATAATGATGGTAATATCTGGATTTTCCTGAAAACCAACATAGCTCTTCTCTTGTTTGACTTTTCAAAGAGAACATTGAAACAAACAAGAAAATAAATCCCCATAGTCCATCTTTTGAAGTCAAGGTTCTAGGATGTTTTCCCCTTTCAGAGTGAAACAAGACTGAATATAATAATCCATCTATTGTTAAACAATTCTCAAATAGAAATCTCAGTATGAAAACGAATAGAACTTTAGTTGTTCCCCATACTGCACAGGGGAGTCACAAACATATCAAAGGGGTGGGTGAGGGTTGAGAGAGAGAGAGAGATCTAGACCATAAAATCAATATTGTATGTGTTTGTTTTGTTTGTGAATATTTTATGTTGGCTCTTGTTTTGGGTGCTTGTAATTGTTAAATGTAACAAAATTTGTTTAAATATTATTAAATCAAATGGAACAAAAATTTATTGAATAACATAACTAACTCTGCCAAGGCAAACTTTGGGAAAGATATTACATTGTTTTGTACATATAGTGGTATTTTTAGTTCCTATGTTGTTGTTATATATAAATACACACACATACATACATACATGTATACACACATATACATACATATATAAATTATATATATAAATTACTTAGATACCAGGAAGATGGTCATATTGAGCCTAAATTTCTCAGCATCTGTAAAGGTTGTACTTAAAAGAACTTCTATTTAATCTTGAAAAAGGTCTGTAGATGGATCTAGATCTCTGTTAGATGGGTACTTGAAATCATCTTGACTAAAATGTTGGATTACATGGCTGCATCAGTAAAAAAAAAAATCAGTAAACTTTATTAAGCATCTATGTGTCTGGTACTTTGTTAAGTGTTGGAGATTCAAAGAAAGGCAAAAGATAGTATCTTCCCTTAAAGAGGTCACAGTCTAATGGGGAGACAACATGCAGACAAATATAGGCAAAGCAAGCTATATTCAGGATAAATAGGAACTAATTTAACAGAGGGAAGACACAGAATTTAAGAGAGTTTGTAGAAGGTAGAATTTTTCTTGGCACTGAAAGGAATCCAGGGAGGTCAGGAGTTGGAGCAGAGGAGGAGAGAAAGCATTTCACACTTATGGGACAGGTAGAAAGAATGCCTGAAGTTAAGAGATCAAGGGTCTTGTTTGTGCAATAGCCAGGAAGCCAGTCCCTATGGAAGAGTTTGTATTGGGGAAGAAACTATAAGAAGATCTGAAAGGTTGGAAGGGGTTAGATTATTAAAGGCTTTGGATGTCAAAAAGTACATTTAGTATTTGATCCTGGGGCCAAGGAGTTTGCTGAGGAGAGGACTGACATGAGAAGACCTCTGATTTAGGAAAATCACTTTAGTAAGTAAATAGAGAATGATTGGAGTTGAGAGACTTGAGGCAGGCAGAACCATCAGCAAGCTATTCCAATTCTGGTGTGAGATGATGAGGGCCTGTAGATCAGTAACAAAGGACAGAAGGGGGACTAAACGAGAGATGGTGTAAAGGAGAAATTAATAGGCAATAAAATGGATATGGGAGGAGAGAGATAATGAGAAATCCAGGATGATTCTTACGTTGTAATCCTCAGGGACTAGAAGGATAGGGGGGAAGATAATGAGTTACATTTTGGACATATTGAGTTTAAAGGGTTTATTTTAATCTAGTTAAACATATCTGAACCCCAAGGGGCAACTACTGTTAAAAAGGGATGATCTGGAAGAGGATCCAGCAAAGGAGAAAGATAATAGGTGGTAAAATGAATAAGAAGGAAAAAAAGAGAGACTGGAGTCCAGAAAACCTAAAAAAGAGAGAATACTGAGGAGGTAGGAGAAAGTGAGCAGTATTAAAGCCTGAAGAGAAGTCAAAGAGAAAGGATTAAGGAAAGGCCATTGGATTTGGCAACTAAGATATAACTTATGGGAAATAGAACTTGTCTAGCATATTTCACCAGACATGGAATTCTAGTGAATTCTAGATGTAGCACTATTATGTAAATCATAAGATAAGAAGCAGAGTGGCACAGTATATACAAGGTTAGACAGGGAGTTAGGGAGCCCCTATGCCATGCCCCATTTCTGCATGTATTCATTGTGTGACAATTAGTAAGTCACTTAATCATTCAGTGCCTGAGCTAACTCTCCAAATCTGTAAATTGCAGAGAAGTTAGTAATAGAAAGAGGGTTTTCCTCCCTAGGAGCTCTCTATAATAATGAAATCAGAGTTTCAAACCAAAAATAAAATAAAATAAGAGAGTGTAGAAAATATACTTTGGAGAATCATGGGAGGAAACCTCTATAGGCATATTCTGCCTAAAGTTATCAATTCAATTGGTGAATGTTAAGTCAAAGAACATTGCACTTGGCACTAAGTTTCATAGGAACAATATTATATGTTAGTCAATTCACAAGCATTTATTCATTGCCTGTTGCATGCCAGGTACCTGTAATATATTGTATCGTATTGTATCATATCATTTTATATTATTTATAGAATATAAATATAATGAAAGGGAAATATTAGAAATAACTCTATAGTCATATTTTCTCAGTCTTTTTCATGTAACTAGATTATAACGCATATAAGAAATCATCAGGAAGGAAAACTGATCAGAATAAATTCAAGTGGTCTTATGCCTCAATTTCATTTTTCTTCCACAAATCTTGAATTCTAACTCTAATAAATTTTCTCTCTCTCTTTCTCTTTCACTTCCAAACCCAGCACTCTACTCTACAACCAAATTGTATAACTTTCTGTCCTCTGATTTCATTCCATCTTTTTCCCCTGTACTTTTGCTAAGACTAACTTCTAAAACATGTGTCATACACCCCCCTTTTTTACATCTTTCTCCCATTTTGAGACTTAGATAAGATTCCTACATGTGATGACATGACATGTTTGGACTTCAGTCTATAAGAATGTACAGAATTGGCACTGGTGAAAGAAATTCTCATATCAGTAGACCTTAGGACCATTAAAATATAAAAGAATAAATATATGGATGCTTAGAAAGACACGTAAATTGACACACCAAAAGGCATCATGGTGTAATTGGACCAAATGTCAAGAACTACAGTTGAGTCCTAGTTCTGTGATAATCAGGAAGTCATTTAAACTCACCTGGCCCATTTCTTCATGTAAAATATGAGAATAGGTGGAATAGCTATTGGGTTCTTAACCTGTGGGCTATGAGGGGTTTTTTCCCACTATTTCAACAACTGTATTATTATTCAGTCATTTCAGTCATGTAGGACTTTCTATGGCGCTATTTTGGGTTTTCCTGGCAAAGATACTGGAATGCTTTGCCATTTCCTTCTTCAGCTCATTTTAAGGTTGAGGAAAATGAGACAAACAGGGTTTAGTGGTTTGCCCAGGGTCACACAGCTAGTAAGTGTCTGAGGCCAGATTTGAACTCAGAAAGATGAGTCTTCTTTACTCCAGCCTTCCAGAACTCTATCCACTGTACCACCTAACTGACCATAATTGTACATTAGACTGCCAAAGAGGTCCATGAGACTAAAAAGGTTAAGAACCCCCGGACTAAATAATCTTCCAGGTCTCTTTTTATTCCAACAGTCTATGATTCTATATCTGCATAATAACTTTGAGATCAAAGATTTGGAATCAGTCTACTTCTGAAGATAAGCAACAGCTTATATGAATTGTATATTTTAATCACCAGTATCAACAACTGAAATAGACATAACAGTTGCCTAATATTTTTAAATGAAATTCAATCAGTTGATCTTATCTAGGTATATACAGTAATTGTGCAATGTACCTGTGATCTCAAAAATTTCAATTCTCTCTAGACTTTCAGATTGCTAACTTCTCTTCAATTTACAGATTTGGAGAGTTAGCTCAGGCACTGAATGATTAAGTCACTTACTAATGGTCACACAACGAATACATGCAGCAATGGGGCATGTACTATGGGCTCCCTTACTCCCTGTCCAACCTTGTATATACTATGCCACTCTGCTTCTTATCTTATTATTTACATAATAGTACACTTCTCTCTAGACTTTCAGATTGTGAACCATGGCCCATGCCCTAAACGATGGCTTTGCCAAATAAAGATGCCCTTATTTAGCTAGTTCTGTCCAAATTCCCAAATACAGTCTAGCCTGAACTTTCCCATCTATGCAATTCTGAACCCAGATCACTATCTATCTGCAGCATTTGTCCAGGATACATGTCTAGAGAGACAGGCTCAATGGATTATCCATCTGACTTCATATCTTATTCTGACCTAAAGGCATTCTTTATCCACTTGACTTTTCCTATAGGGATTGCTAAGCCAAACCATTGTGTATGGTTGTGTGTCTTGTATAGGAAGCAATGCAGCATTCCCGAGAATGAGGTAACGAGGACAATGCCATCTGCAAACCAGGGCATTTGGAGGAGCTTATCCTCTATAGAGCCCTCCTATTTGGATTGAATACAAGCTGCCCTTCGTAGCAGTCTAGCAAGTCTATGCCTCAGCTTCATGCTTGATACTAATCATCAGAGAAGCATTAAATAATACTATCTGCATTGTTGCACCTCTATCAAATCTCATGTGTGATCTTAATATATACACAAGAGTTCTTGTTGAAATTGCAAATGTTGATGGTAAATCTCTGACTCAAAGAATCTCAGAATGAATCCCAAAAGCCATATGGTAGTACTCATAGTTGAAGTTTGGCAGCAAGGTGGCACAATTGATAGAGTACTGGACCTAGAGTAAGGAAGACCTGAATTCCAATCTAGCCTCAGACATTTACAATCTGTGTGACCCATGATAATTCACTTCATCTGTCTGCCTCAATTTCCTTAACTGTAAAATGGGGATAATAGCAACATTTAATTCCCAGGGTTGTTATAAGAATCAAATTAGGTAGCATTTGTAAAATCAAAACAAGCAAACAAAACACTCTTAACACAATGGCTGGTACATAGTAGGTATATAAATGCTTATTCCATTCCCCTTTGCATCCCCCTGAATATCAGTCCCCTCCACCATGTGCCCAACAATCAGCTATTTCCTAAGGTTCCCACTTACACTTCTTCTTTTTTTTGTGAGGCAATTGGGGTTAAGTGACTTGCCCAGGGTCACATGGCTAGTAAGTGTTAAGTGTCTGAGGCTGGATTTGAACTCAGGTACTCCTGACTCCAGGGCCGGTGCTCTATCCACTGTGCCACCTAGCTTCCCCCCGACATAAACTTCTTAATGACAGGAACCATGTATTATCCATCTCCTCTCCTTTCTCTCCCATCACTGTCTACGAATGTCTTACATAAGATAAGGGGAAGGGAATTCCACAAATGCTATAAACTGACTAGATTTCCTCATGAGCCCATCATCAATTAATATTTATTCTTCCTTGATAGGTTTATGTTAAGCCCTTTAAAGAAAGACAGCTACTAAATTAAAAAGTAGACCTAATTTTATTAGGTGACAACATAAATGTTTCAGGGTACAGTAGCTGAAAAGGTTCTCCATTATTAATAGTATGGCAAACAAGGTCATGTCTGGGGAATTAGCAAAAAAAGCAACTGAAAGGCAATTTCTTGAAGCTCATTTAATATAGGCAATGGTATTCTAATGGGAGAACCTTGAATTTGGAATCAAAAGACCTGGATTTGAATCCTGGCTATGCCATTTTATATCTGTGTGACATTGAACAAGTCGTAATCTCCTTGAGATCCTCCTTACTAATAATTAAAATGGGAATTATAATAACTACCTTCTTGTCCTGATAGAGATGTTGGAGGTCAAATAAGAAAATGAACATAAAGTTCATTACAAACTCTTAAGGGAGGAATAAACAAATTGTTCTTTTTCTTTGAACTGAATAACAGACTATCTGATAAATAGTAATAAAGAAGCCATAGATTTTTTAAACATTTTGAGCAATTTCAACTAAATTATTAAATTAGGTTCAAGGTCATTATCCTGAATTAGTTATTGAAGACTACAGGCTTTTAATTAATCCTTGAACCTTGTAATCTAAATAGAAATGAGTAAGTATCTCCACATACAATATTGTCTTTTATGTAAAAATACTTATAATTCTCATACTACAAATTATAGATTAGTTGTCAATATGTATGACAAGAGGGAATTTCTACCCCAGTGGGAACCAGTCAGGGAGTTCCCAGCACTGGTGCAATCCCAAATCCAGAACTCTGAACCTTTCATTCCCCAAAGGGAAAAAGTATTTTTCTAAACTATATCCTATGGAGATAATTGGAAGATACCTTGAGACAATATTTATGTGAGGGGTGTGGAATTTTGGAGACAGAATACTCTGTCATCTTTATCCATATAGATTCTGTAACTTTCACAAACAGTACTGAAGTGTACTAAAGCTAAGAATATTGACTGCTTGACTCATACAAACCACGTCAGTGGGTTCTTTTTTTGCTGAATGTGGAAAAGTTTGAAGGCATAAATCAAATTAAAGTGATGATATTTCAAAGAATTACAGAGGAGCCTGGTACTTTCTTTTCCTGAGCAAGAGCTATGGCAGGCATTGATTTTCCACCAAAGATTCAAGCCAGCACTAGGCTTCATCAATATAAGCAAGCAGGGCTAGACAATTCAATATTCTAGTACCATTTCAAAAATCACTTAGGAGGAAAACACAAAATTGAAGTGAGGAAGAAGATTAAAATGAGTTTAGATCATCCAAGATAAATATATATTTGAAATAACTTTCCTTGTGTTTATCTGGATAAGACTAAACTGTTCCATATAACAAATACCTCCTTCTTTTCAAATTTTAAAACCAGATTCCACATCATTGTCTGGCTATCTTTTTTTTCAATATCACATGCTGAGAACATTCTCAGCTGACATGCAGTATAACAATACAGTTTGCGGAAGAAGAGTAATTCAGAATTGATAACAAAATGCCACCATCGCCCTCTCACTTCAATGCACCAGGTGCACTGAATCAATTCAGTGCAACCATTGTATATGTGCCATGTATGCTTATACCAATGCAGCAGAAACATGTGGAATGGAATTTTTTCTTATTCCATTTTCCAACTTTGACAAAGAAGTGGAGGGAGTTGTCAGTATTGACTACTGTGGAAAGAGTTTGGTATAAATGCTTAAGAACCACATTTTCCAAACCAAAAGCTGGGGTACAAGGCAAATGAAATTTGTCTCATGTCACGGTTGCTTAGGCTTCTGAACTAACATTTTCAGCAAGTGTTTTGTGGTTTTATTCTGGAAACATCACCTTTCAGGACAATAGGCATCATCATTTGATCTTCAGTACCAACTGGATGAGTGATATAATAAATTGGAGTTGTGATTTGCACCACACTGTGAAGGAGCTCTAAGAATTGATTGTGATTTGGGGGACCCCATCTTACCTAAAATTAGAAAGTGTTGGGCACACCCTGCATGGCTCCCTCTACCCAGCAGGGTTATGCACGGAAAACCTGAGCCCCGACTCTCTCCACCAAAAGGGTGTACGCAAAGAAACCACATGCCCTGGCCGGCCTTGGGTGCCATCTCTAGGGGTGCCAGAAAATTGGTTTGGGGTGTGTGGGTGGTCGGCCCAGGTTTCCTGTGACAGAAGGGTTTGTTTTTTTTTAATTCTGGGAGGTAGAGGAAAGGGAGGAGGAGACAGGAGGAGGAGATGGGAAGAGAAGAGACAAGGAGAAAGAGAGAAGAGTTCACGGTGGCAGGCAAGAGAGTTTAAACACAGACTTACAGGGGGATAGAGAGAGTTAAAAGCAAAGCAGCTGAGTTGGATGGGCAAGTTTATAGGTCATATTTCCTGCTTTTCTTTGTCCTTATTTCTAAATTGGTTCTCATCAATAAACCCTGGGAGTTTTGTTTTTTTGTTTGTTTATCTGAAAAGAGGCTTTTTAATCTTGTTTCTTATTAGTCTGGGAGGAACAGTTGGGGAGGAGGCAGCAATTCTCATATTAAATTTGGCCGTTACAGATTAGTGGTCTGTACAGGGCTTAACAAATCTGGGGGATCTTTTAACCGCCCCCCTCCCCCATGCTCTGTGAGCATTTAACTTGGAGTCAGGAAAGCATTGTTCAAATCTTGGATCTGACTAGTGCATAAGCATGGGCAAGGTATTTAAACTCTAAGCCTCAATTTTCTTATCTATAAAATGGTTATCTATAAAAAGTTATTTACCCCACAGGCTTATTTTGAAGAAGGAACTTGGTCAGTCTTAAAGTGCTTTATCAATGAGAAATTATTATGCTTACTTTATACATAAATATAGATATATAATAACTGACCCAATGCACATCCATTGTCAAGGGTAACTGTGATGATTCTCCAACTGTTGGTTCTACTTTTTGTCCTACTCAATATTTTGTAACCTATGTTAGGTTTACTAAAATTCTTACTGGTTTATTTTTTTTTTCAGTTACTATTTGCCAGAAATTTGAATTACTGGAACTTTTAAAGTATTTGAAATTGCAATTTCTACCAGAAAATTCAAGACATATCATCAAGAAACATTTATACTGGTATATATGTTGAATGATGAGCTGTGAATAAAAAGTGTGACATTTTTTGTCAAAAAGTGTCTAAATGCATTTTAACCTCCCCCCCCCCCGCAAAAAAAAACATACTTATTGGAGAACATCATGACATCCCAAAGCAGAAAGTCCACATTCACATTAATTACAGTGGTATAATTTGCACTTCTTTCACAACAAATTTATGATGGGAAAACAGATCGAGCAATTAAAGAACATTTATTAAGTTCCTACTATGTGCCAAACTAGATGCTGGCTATACAAAAACAAATGTGAAACAAGCCCAGCTGTCTAGGGGCTTACATTCTATTGCACAGATAACATTGCCATACACTCATAATACAGATCAATTATATTTTTTAAAAATACTCCCCAAATGAAAGATAGGTATGAAAACAGACAGCAAATACTAAATTTCTAAGTCATAATATATAGCAGTATAGGATAAAGTGGTAAGTAGTCATTAATTGGTGGGGGGTGGGGGCTATATAAACTCAATCATTAGTATATCATTAGCACATGCTATTAAAGCAGCACCAATTTAATAGAGTTTTTCATTAGATCAGGTTCATAGTTTGACCTAGATACTGTTGGTATTAAGGAATTTGGTCCTCTTCTGGCTAACATATTGGTGTCCCAATGTGAATTAGCTCTATGTAACCTTTCTTCTGGTTTTTTACACTAATATATATATATATATATATATATATATATATGTGTGTGTGTGTGTGTGTGTGTGTGCGCGTGTGTGTATTTATATGATTATATGTATACATGCATATATATGCATATATACACACATACATAGATATATACAAATATCACTTTGATCTTCTAATGGATGAGTGACAATCCCACATGCATGCATGAGTACACATATGTATATACACACATGCACATACAGACACACACAACTAGGTTTTGTTGGAGGAGTCCAAGTAGATAAGCAAAATCCATGGCTCTTATACCATTAATAGTTTTATAATTTAGATTGAGTTATTTCTTTGATCCTCATTATTGATGCAGCTTCATTATAGCAATTATAGTATATTATAATATTTAAGACGACTGTAAACAACCAGCTGGAAGGTTCCCAAGGGCAAAGAATGTTTCATATTTTTTTCTTCTTTTTTAATATTTAAAATTTTCCAAGTAATAAATCTTTTTATTCATCTTTCACTCATACTTCACATGCCCCCTCCATCACCATTGGTCATTTATTTTGATTTCTTCAATATAACTCTACTTAGCCCAGCAAAACAAATTCCCACATTTACCAATGTCTGAAAATGCATGTGTCTTTCAGCATTTTAAAATCATTATTTCTCTGTTAGGAGGTGAATGGTATGTTTCACCTTCATTATTTTGGGCTTAGAGTTTATTATTGTCATCATCAGAGTTCTAAAGTATTTCAAAGTTGTTTTTCTGTATAGTATTATCATTGTAAAAATTGTTCTCCTAGCTTTGTTCACTTCACTCTGCATTAGTTCATATAGGTTCTCCCCAGTTTCTTCTAAAATTATCCATTTTGTATAGTACAATATTCCATTACATTCATATGCCACAGTTGGGTTAGCCTTTTCCTAATAGGTTTGAATTTCCTTTTTTGTTGGTTACCATGAATAGAATCACCATAAGTATTTTTGAACTAATATGTCCTTTACCACTTGCTTTGATTTCTTTGGAATGCATAATGTCTGTCATATCATAGGCACTTAATAAATATTTGCTGAGTAACTAATTATTTTTTCAAGCATCTGTTTTTCTAGGCACAGAGATAGTCATCTGTATCTATATTTACATTTAGCATAATTCACAAACCTGAAAGGAAATAATAAAATCAAGATGCAGAATCAGATATAATCTTAGACATAGTCAATGGGAGAATTTGTTTTGCTAGATGATGCAAATTTATTATAAGGTCATCTCCCTCAACCCCATGGAGTATAGAAAGTAAGAGAGAAAATAATATTTGGCTAACTGAAAGTAAAATACAATTTATTATATTAATCACTTATGGGACTTGCAGGGTGGAGCCAAGATGGTGGAGGAAAGGCAGTGAGCTCCCAAACTCATGACAAAATCTCTCCAAAAAACATCCAAATAACACCATAGGAAAATGCCCAGAGCAGCAAAACTCAGAAGAATGTGCTGAAATCATCTTCTAACCAAGAACGGCTTGGAAGGTCAGAAGGAGGGAGCTGCTGTACTAATACAGGAGTCGAACCCAACCCCACAGTCACCCTAACACAGATCCAGTCCCAGGAAGGCCTCACCAGAGAAGGAGACTCCCAGAGCCTCTGAATCAGTTGAAGTACCAGTGTTTTCTGGAACTAAGTTCACAGTCTGGTGAGTGGGCTGAGCCCTGGGCAGGGGGGAGACTACAGGGGTCTATGCTGGTGCGAAGGTAGAACTCAGATTTTAGACCCCTGCTGAGAACCAGGAGGTAGGCTCCAGTAGAGTAGCAGTGGCACAGGTGGGGGAGGGGCACAGGCTCGTGGAAGCTAACACAAAGCTGGTTGATTAGCAAGTTGGTCTGGGGTCATCTAAGGACCAGGGAACAGGCCAGGCAGTGAAGAACCTGATTCCCCTTAAATCATACCACCTGGGACTTCTTAAGATTGGGATACTTCAGCCTGGAAACAGTTCTCCACTTTAAGGAGCTAACAGTAAAATAAAAGACAGGCAAGATGAGCCAACAGAGAAAGGTGAGGACCATAGAAAGTTTCTTCAGTAACAAGGAAGACCAAAGGGCACCCTCAGAGGAAGATGTCAACATCAGAGCCCCTATATCTAAAGCTGTCAAGAAAAATATGAATTGGTATCAGGCCACAGAGGTGCTCAAAAAGGACTTTGAAGATAAAGTTAGAGAGGTAGAGGAAATAATGGAAAGAGAAATGAGGGTGATGCAGGAAAGACATGAGTAAAAAGTCAACAGCTTGAAAAGTCAAATTGACCAAATGGAAAAGGAGGTACAAAAGCTCTCTGATTAAAATAATTGCCTAAGAATTAGGATTGAACAAATGGAAGCCAGTGACTTTATGAGAAACCAAGACACAATAAAGCAAATCCAAATGAATAAAAAAATAGAGGGCAATGTGAAATATCTTCTGGGAAAAACTGCTGACCTGGAAAATAGGTCCAGGAGATATAATTTGAAATTATTGGTCTACCTGAAAACCATGATCAAGGAAAGAGCTTAGACATCATCTTCCAAGATATTCTCAGGGAAAATTGCCCTGAAATTCTAGAAGAAGCTAAAATAGAAATTGAAAGAATCTACCAATCACCTCCAGAAAGAGATCCCAAAAAGAAAACTCCTAGGAATATTATAGTCAAATTCTAGAGCTCTCAGGTCAAGGAGAAAATATTGCAAGCTGCCAAAAAAGAAAGAATTCAAGTACTGTGGAGCCCCAGTCAGGATAGCACAAGATCTAGCAGCTTCTACATTAAAGGACCAGAGGGCATGGAATATGATATTCCAAAGGGGATTACAACCAAGAATCACCTACCCAGCAAAACTCAGCATAATATTTCAGTGGAAAAAATGGGACTTTAATGAAAAAGAAGACTTTCAGATATTTGTGATGAAAAGACCTGAACTGAATTGAATTTCAAATACAAGACCATAGAGAACCATAAAAATTGGAGCTGGGGGACATACCTGGAGTCATACGGTGGGCAACTATCTTGTGTCTGAGGCCAGGTTTAGGCTGGGATCCCCCTGGGTCCAGGGGTGATGCTTTGTCCACTGTGACACTTAGCTAGGTGATAACATCTTTAGGGTTAAATTGAGGGGTGAAGGGAATTCACTGGGGGAGGGGGAAGGGCAGAAGTGAATTCCTACATGAAAGAAACAGGAAAAAGCTTATGGAGTGGGGGAAGAGATAGGAGAAGAACAGTGCAGTAAATGAATTTTACACTCATCAGAAAAGGCTCAAAGACCTTAAACTCATCAGAGCTGCCTCAAGGAGGGACTAACAGACACACCCAACTGGGTGGAGTAATCTATTTAATCTGGGCAGTAAATGAGCCTAACACTCATCAGAATTGACTCAAAGACCTCAGTCTCATCAGAATTGGCCCAAAGAGGGAATAATGTACACAATCAATTGGGTGGAGTAATCTCTCTAACCCTGTAAGAGGTAAGTAAGTAAGAGGGGAAGGGGATAAAGAGAGAGGGGCAAGAGAAGGAAGGGCAGAGTGGGGCAGGGGACAGACAGAAGTAAATCCCTTTTGAAGAGTGATAGGATGAAAGAAGATGGATAATGGAATAATCATGGGGAAAGGAATAGGATGGAAGGGAAACAGTTAACAATAGTAATCATGAAAAAGAGAAAAAGGGGGGAAAATTGTACAAAAAATATTTATAGCAACTCTTGGTGGAGGCTAAGAATTGAGAATCAAGGGAATGTCCATCAATTGAGGAATGATGGAAAAAGCTGTGCTATATGATTGTAGTGGAATGGTCTTGTGCTGCAGGAAATGACAAAGAGGATGATCCCCGAAAAACCTGAAAAGACTAACGAACATCAATGTATAGTGAAGTGAGTAGATCTGGGAGGACATTGTGGGTATTGACAGCAGTACTGTTCAATGGGCAATTGTGATTGACTTGACTACTCTCAGTAGTGCAATGATCCAAGACAATCCCAAGGAACTAATGAGGAATCTTACTATGCACCCCTATAGAAAGAACTGATAAAAAGAACACTTGTGAATTGTACATATATAAACTGGTTGCAATCTTGTGGAGGAGGGAGGGAGGGAGAAAAATTTGGAACTCTTAATCTTATGGGAATGAATGTTGAAAACTACTCTGACATGTAACTGGAAAATGAAATAAATGTTTGTTGCTAATATGTATAAATATATATATATATATATATACATATATATATATATATATATATATATATATATGTAAATTACTCATACAATTACAAGGGTTCTTAACTACTGGGCCCCTTTTGCAATCTGTTGAAGCTTATCCATTCCTTCTCAGATTAATACTTTAAATAATAAAATAAAATTCAGAAGATTACAAAGGAAACTGATTATATTCAAATAAACTATATTAAGAACCCATACTTGATTGGCTTTCAAGTAAAGGAATAATGCAAACAATAACTGACATTTACATAATTCGTTCAAATGTCAAAAAAAAAAAAACTCACCTAAATTATTTCATTTACACTTTATAACAACCATGTGAGATAAGTACTGCTTTTATTATCATCCCCTTTTTATAAATGAGGAAAGGGAGGACCAGAACTTAAATTACTTGCTCATTAATATATAACTAATAAGCATTCAATACAGCATTTGAATCCATGTCTTCTTGCCTCCAAGACCAACTATACATACATTAAACCGTGCTATTGGTGTGGAAATATTTTAGTTAGCTGGCCTAATTTGGGGACTAATCGGACTGGAGGACTGATCTGGTGACTTTTGACTCACTGACTACCTGACTGCTATTAACTTAGTATGGGCCGTTTAAAAAGGTCCCCACACTGCTCCCAAATTGATAAGCAAAGGATTAAGAAGTCTCTTAACTAAATAATCAAAGCAGAGTTTATTTATGAGATACAATTTAAAATTATGAATACAGGGAAATAAAAGGTACAACCTGACTGTGGTCCCGGTGTCTCTTTGTACCTGCTGTGCCTGGAACTTTTTTAATACAAAAAGGGCCGAAGCTGCCTCTTGCCTTAGGGTATGTTCCACTTTCACTGCTCAGCTACTTTCTTCTAACTCCAAGCCCCTTTCACTTTGTCAATCCCCCTGCATCTAACTTTCCTCTGCTGAACCCCTGTGTTTCTCTCTCACAGACCTCTCCTTCCATTCTCCTAGTGCTCCAGTGTCCTTCTGTTCTCTTAATCTTCATTTTCTCCAACCTGTACCATGTGCTGACCGCTTCTGTGCTCTCTGCTGCCTCCTTTTCTGTCTGTCTGTCTGCTCTGTCAGTCTACCCTCTGCCACCTTTGCCACCCCTCCCCTTCTCCATTCTTCTAATCTTGTCAGCTTCCTTGCTGTCTAACTCCCAGGTCTATATATGTCTACCTTCTCTCCACTCAAATCTTGGGGCTTTTTTTTTTTTGTGCCCCCCCCCACATACACCAAGCTAATCCACCAGCCAGGGCTGCAGCTGGGGCTGGGGGGATGCTCAAGCATCACCTGCGTAACACACCCAGGACTCCAGGGGCCCGTGCCCCCTGCTGTGCACCCAGGGACCTCTGCACGGGCTATGCCAGAGGCTGGCCTGGACAAGCCCGGGATCTTTCAGATAGATCCGCTCAGGGCAGAGGGAGCTGGGGGCTTTTACCCCCGAGCTGTCTGACCAGGCGTCTCAGCCCACAGTGCTTTTTGCCTCAGCTGAAGCTGAGGGAGAAGGGCATCAGCCCTTCACACAGAAAAGACCCTGAGGGCCTAAAGCTTTTTAATCTCAGCCCAAAGGTAGGATCCCCAAATCAAAATAAATTTCCACATTGGTCAATGTCTCTTGGTGAAGGATCACTGATGTTCCCTGTATTACAAGGCCACCTCTTCTTTAAAAGTTACTTTTTGAAAATGAATTTCTTTACTAGACTTAATATAAAAGGACTTTGGATCATTAATATAAATATGAATGTAGATTATAAATATACAATTACTTATAAACGAAATACAAAATGGTATGGTGACTAGAGAGTTTGCCTAAAAGCAAAGATGACCTGTGTTCAAATTTTGCTTCTTACACATACTGTGTCACCCTAAGGAAGTCAAAGTCCCAACTCCCAGTGCTCTAAGCAGGTTCCTAAGACTGTTTCAGAGGTGTCAACATGCATAAGGTCAAGGGAATTTCATCACCTGGGACTTAAAATCAGAGGCCCAGAGCCTACCTCTGTTCTTTTCAAATATCCAAGACTGGCTTCTCTATCCATTTATTTCTCTCTCAGTGGCCTCTCCAAGAGGGACTGGAGCAAATGTCACTCCTTGTTTATGTATGAATTCTCCCATGTCCCTCAGGGCAGTGTCACTGCACAGCAGCTTGCTGTACCCAATTGATTTTCCTGAGAAAATTTCAAGCAGGTGGCATAGAACACCAAGTATTGTACCTGGCTGCTATCCAACAGGCCCACTGGGGAAAGGAGTTAGCAGGGAGTTTCAAAGAAGTTGGGCAACAGATTTGTTTCTGTTTTTGGTTTAAGTTCTTAGAAAATTAAGAAAGTCACATTTCTTACAATGGCTAAAAAGAATTTAGAGACAGAACAGAAAAGTAATTTGAAGACAAACAAGTTACAGTGGAGAGAGGCTAGAAACAAATGGACAAAGAGAAACAACAGAAATGCCTTTAACTCTGGGATAAGTAAATATTCACTGGTTCAAGTAAAACTATCTCTATCATTCCTCTGTATCTCAAATCCTCAAATTTTCACAATTACAACCTACACTGAACTAGTGACTAGGAGGAAAGGCAGCCTGGCACAGGAGAAAGAGTTTCAACCCTGGAGGCAAAGGGATTCACACTCCTGTGTGAGCTGGGTTAAATTGTCTAATCTACCTGGGACTTATTCCTCATCTTTAGAAGGGAGATGGACTAGATTACCTCAGGTTCCTTCCAGTTTTAGATTTATGGTCCTATAAGGGGAAAAGCCCTGAATTCTGTACTTTTAAGGAATCCCACATCGCCAAAGCTTCAAATTAGGAAGTCTACTTGTCTGGAATCAGTCTGGAGGCAGAAGCATTGAAGTTCAAACAATGTTTTCATGTTTGGGAATGGCCAAGGGTAGTGGCTTGTCAATTAGCTAATTATTCTTTAGGGTTCTTTGGATTCACATCTCCATAGGGGCCTTCTTCTATGCAGATCCACCTTTCTAAAGTTCATTATAACAAATGATAGCAATAGTTTAGATTCATAGAAATTCAGGGCTGGAAGGAACGTCTGAGACCATCTATTCTAACCTATCTAACAATACACTCCACAGCATCCCCAGCAAATAAAATATTTCTTGGGTGAGTTAAAGTGACTACAGAGAGATTTCTTGTACAAAGAGTTTCCATATAATATTCAATAGAATTTCATGATGGATATACGGTATTTTTATATTGCATGTAAATGTAATGCATTAGAAGAGTTAGCAATCACAAAAAAGTACTAGGATTTTCTACCCATTCCAAGCCATTGTCAAATCTGTAGCATAGGGAGAAAAGAAAAAAAAGAATAAAAAAATAAACTGAGCCAGAGAGAAAGAGGAAAAATACTTCATCTACATGTAGAGGGAAGTGACAAATGGGAGAAATGATCCATTGATCAAAACCAGTTGGAAGTATGGATCAAGAAGTCATTTACTGAAACATGAAAGAAAATCTACCATTTTTGCACATATACTACAACAGAAGTGCTGGCACAGTATTAAAGATTGATTTTGGGACTGAACCATTTAGTTGAATTCTCTCTAGGTGACAGTGGTTCTATGGGTCTCTGCCAAAGGCTATGTGTGGCATATGGAAGGAAGGACTAACAGTTATAGACTGATCAGTAAAGTAATAGTTCAGCCACAGTGACTGTAGAATTAGTCATGCCCTCATCCGGTTCCCAGAGACTTTGGCTTTTAACTTCAGGGACTAGACTTTATAGGGTTTTTCTTGGGGTCATTGATTTGGGATATTTCTCTATGTTCAATGAGACTGTATCAAATTGGTTATGTAATAAACAACGTTGAGTATCAGATTGAGAGATGAATTTGTACAATTGCAAAATCTCTCTATTGCTAGTCATCATGGCTAAATTTCCTAACACAATTGGATAGAAGAAACCTTGGGCATTACCACATAGGGAAGGCCATCTGTAATTCCTCTGTTGGTTCCAAACTCCAACAGGGGTTATTGTTCATTCCTTGGAAATGCTTTACACTCCAAGGCAATTGGTTTCTCTACTAGCCTATAACCTACCCTGTGAGGTCTCATACCTGCCAAGCTCCCCTTTGTTTTGTAACTGCCCACAAAGAAGTTGGGAAATAAAATTAAGGAGTCTTAACACTGAAATGGGAATTTTAAAGTACAGTTTACTCACATTCAACTTTATCAAATCAAATAATATGTCATCATAACCAATGTTACAGTCTATCTTCTGATACTTTACAAATGTTTGCATGTGCCTTCATATTGTGACAACACAGTAAGATTTCACACATCGTATGGCACATTACCTCTTGTGCCATCATTGCATAACCATCTGTATATTAGAACAGCCACAATGGGATCTCTGGAAAGTCATATATAATCAATATCTATAGACCTTAGATGATTAATATTTTTAATCTATTGTACAAAACATAGCAAAATATATTGATCCATACCAGGCTAAATGATAAAGTTTAGCAAACTTTTTTATAATTTATAGTCTCAAAGCATTGCCCAGAGTAAATTAAGTGAATTACCCAAGGTAAAAAAGACTATGCTATATCAGATACCGGGCTTATTGACTGCTAAAGTGTCCCACTATCCAATATGCCAAGTTTCCTCCCCAGATATAATTTCATCTCATCTAACACTGCATGATTATATCATATTATATCTAATATGCCAGTAGGTATCATACTGAATTAAAATGTTGGACTTGGAAAAAAAACACCTGAGTTCAAATCCTGCCTCAGATGTTTACTACTTGTATGACCCTTGACAATTCATATAAACTTTCTCAGGATGAATTTGCTCATCTGAAAAAGTAGAGGATTGGACTAGGTAATCTCTAAAGGGCATTTAAACCTTAAATTCATGAATCTACAATGTTTCACATATCATACCATATCATAATAATCTGTTATATACCAGTTAGTCTATGACCAGAATTCAGCTTTTTTGTGAGTAATAGAATTATGGTCAGAATGGTTAAAGGTCTAAGCTCAACAAAAATGTTAAAGAAATTTCTTCAATTAAAAGAATCATGTTTAAATAAAACAAAAAAGAGGTTTCTTTCAGTATTTCATAAGAAAATCTACTAGACCAATGATAAAATAAACAAATTCTTAATAAGTTTAGTTTCACTTGAATTCATGGAAAAACAGATGCAGTGTGTATGGGTGGGTGGCTGGGTGTTTGTGGGGAAATTAGTGGATTGAGAGAGAAGAGACCAGGGTTCCAATCATAGCTGAATGTCCTCAGGGTGGGAGGCAGGGGAAGAGAAGCAGTATCTTCTTACTTCTCTGGTTCTCAAGTTCCTCACCTGTAAAGCTGGAGTATTCAAAGTCCCTAGCACCTGGAATATTCTGTTCCTTGTCCCGTATTAGAAATAATGTGAAATCTTTCAGGAAAGTTATCATTCCAAAAGAATTACTGCTGAAAGCCTCCACCTAGCCTACAGCTATTTTCAAAACCATTCACCTTTAGGAAATCTCTTTATTCATTATTTAAGGGAATGGAAGAGAGAAACTCAACAAAATATGATTTGGAACATATTTAATTAAGTGATAAAAGTTTGCTACAGTAACGGATCAGATTTCTCACCTCAACTTGATTAATTCAAGAAATTGCAATTTTTCATATCATCAAGACATTTTGTTAATTTTCTACTTTAGATCAAGAAACCATACCTGAAAAGGCTGAGTCGAGGCAATGTTGAGAGCTTTCCTTTTCCATCTGTTGCCTTGATTTCCAAATATCTGCCACAACACATGTCCCCTTGTGTTATTCCAAATTCTTTGATAAATCACCAGTCTATAAATATGCTTTCCAAACATGTGATAATGGAAGCGAAAGATGCAATTTTTATCATTGGTAGCATTAAGAACAGGACTGAGCAACACAGCTTTGTTTTGGAAAACCTGTGGTTCTGAAGACTCTATATAGAGATAATGCCCTTTGATTGTGCCCAGAGTATTATCTTTCATTGGTCCTGTGTTGGGTGTTGAAGTTGAGCCCTGATTTCTTGTCCAATCAAAATCATCCTCTTTGTCTTGTTCCCAGTTGCAGAGTCCATTTTCAAAATCACAATGGAGTTCAGGTGCTGTAATTGACAAACAAAAGATACTTGCAGAAAGAAAGAAATGAAAATTCACAGGAGAATATTGTTTAGTGGTTCCCCCAGCCCTCAAGTGAGTTAACCCTCCATTATCAAAATCAGACTAAAGTGACAGAACTAAATCAAGAGTAACTTCAACTGTTTAGAGCACAACAAAGACATCGATACTTTTTTGTTTGAGGACAAAATTTGATTCAATTCATAGCTTTACTTGATTATTTCAAGATTAAGACCACTTTTGTCCATGTTCTATATGTTGTGTTGAATTGTATCCATAATTTATGAAACCCAAAGTGTATAACAGAAAAGGCTTGACAGAGGTACAGTTTTAGGCATTTGTTATTCATTAAATTTAATTTCCAAACTACCACATTAAAAGCACCTAGTGTTCACTTGTTTTTTATGCAAAATGTTATTTACATCCATCCCTTTCTCTCCATTTCCTTTACTATCACCATAGCCCAGACTCAAGGTTCCTTCTAATTCCATCTTAATGCTACTGTCAAATTAACCTTTAATAGTTCCCTAATTTTCCCCTTTACAAAGTATATCATCTGCCTAGCTTTTAAGAGAAACCATGATATGCTAATCCTACTGTAATTATCCATATTTTTTCAGGCCTCTTCTCTATTCCATATAGAGCATATGCATAGTCACATCTTCATAAATTTATTTCCTTCACCTTGAATGTTCTCTACCCTATCTGCTGTCTACTCAAATCCCATTCAACCTTCAATAATTATCTCTTACATCCTCATCCACACAGCCATGCCTGCATACTCCATCCCTTATCAATCATATTTTCCTTTGATTTTTTCTAATTATTATTTACTTCACCATACTTTTTTTGCTTATTTGTTTTGGTGTTTGCATGTGTATTATTTTTTTATTCAAATTATTATGAGTCCAAAGAAATACTAAATAATAAAGCTCTTTGGAAGGTTCTTGGCACAATATTCAGTGAATGGACAAAGACTTGAAGGGAATGCTCTCAGAAACCCTCTACCCATTAGCACATTAATGCTTATCAGAATTAGAAATTCTCATCTTTTATGTTTAATGTGATTGTACATATATAACCTATATCAGATTATTTGCTATCTTGGTGGGGGGGAAGGAGGGAGAAAAATTTGAAACTAGAAATCTTATAAAAACAAATGTTGAAAACTATCTCTAAATGTAATTGGAAAATAAAATATTTATATGCAGAAATTCTCATCTTTAAAAGCAGAAAGAACCTGGCCCTCAGCTCTGGGAGAGATATGGAAGCGACAATGGTCTCTTCCCTTCCTCAAAAGATCATGCACAGTTATCTCTATCCATGTCTTACTTTCCCAAAGAATAAATGCTCCTTGAGAGCAGGGACTATCTTGCTTTTTTCATGTCCCCAACACTTGGTGAAATTCCTGACACATGTGAGGTGTTTAATAAATACCTATTGGGTTTGACTGGATTAAAATGGATTGAAACAAGAGAAAGTAGAAAGGGAATCCACCATACATTAAGTAGCTTTTTGTTTAAAGCATGAAAACCTTCCTCCCCCAATAAGGTTGCAAGCTCTATGAGATTCTAAGGCACAGTAGAAGAGGTTATCCATCTTTACACCAAAAAGAATCAAGTACCTATTCACACCAGGAAATATTGTTATGCTTTTAGAAGATACATAGCATTTTCTTTTTGACCAGTAGTTGTAGAGAAAGTGCTGACCTGCAATGGGAGAAAAGGGTTTCCTTATACCTCTCTGTACTAATGAAATCACAGGTCTCCTCAATATCCTTATACACAATTTCAGGATTTCATATGATGGCAACTTTATATATAGTAGTTGTTTGGACTTATTTGGGAGGGAAGGAGAGGGAATGGAGATGATGTGTGGCAGGAGTGCAGTGGAAAGAAAAATGAAGAGAATAAACAAAGACTTTCAGGTTTTTTTACCTTCATTGCCATAGGTTAATATTTTAGAAATTTCACATCAATGATCTTTAACTATCCATGTCTGTCTGCAGCTAGACTTTGAGCCCAAGGTAAAGAACTACTAAAATGTAATAAACAAAATTGTCTATGAATAAGTGCAGTCGAGCAAGCCCAAATCATCTGACTCACAGCAACTGCTGTGTCTCTGCTCAGGCCTAACGAAGGTAACCAAGTGAGTAAATGTCAAATGAGGGATAAACTTCCATCTGATATTTCTTCACTTGTGAATAATCAAACCCAGCTGTGACTTGGACTGGGAGACCTGCTGTGTAATTCCCCAGGTGTCAGTTTTTAACCATGGAGTAGAGGAGACTATCAGGTGTCTGAGCTTTTAAATTTTATCTTATTTTTAACTGTGCTAAAGGTAAGACATTTTCTGTGATGTCTGGGTGAACAATGCCTATACAGTGAATTTTCATTTTCTAGGTCAACATCAAGGGAGGGGGGTATCCATCTCTACCCTAAAAGGAACAAAATATGTCTAGATAGATACATAGATACATAGATATAGATATAGATATAGATATAGATATGAGGAAATGTTGCTCTGCCTTGCAAAGGCATATACTATTTTATTCGAATTTTTTTGGTGGGGGCAATGTGGATTAAGTCACTTGGTCACTTGCCCAGGGTCACACAGCTAGTAAGTGTCAAGTGTCTGAGGATGCATTTGAACTCAAGCCATCCTGAATCTAGGGCTGGTACTTTATTCACTGTACCACCTAGCTGCCCAGTTTTATTCTTCTTTGAAAGTGTAACGATTGGAATGACGCCACCTGCTGGATACTTACTGTAGAAGAGTTCTGCCCATGAAGCAAAGGTCTTTGAGGGCAAGACCAGGAGTCAGGAAGTGAGGCAGGCTAGTGGGAGGAGGAAGGAAGAGACTGGCGCTCAGTCTCGCGCTCTCTTTCCTCTGGACTCGGGTGGAGAGCGGAGCTAGAAATGTGCTCTCCCTTTAATAGATAGGAATCTAGGCCTTTCTCTCTCTCTTTACCAAATTCTTATTCTCCTTAATAAATGCTTAAAAGTCTAACTCTTGCTAAAGCTTATAATTTATTGGCGACCACTCATTAGATATTTTAGACAGACTAGCTAGAATTTTAGCCTTTAACAGATGGCGAACCATGAAGAGGAAAGCTAACCCTCAGTCTTCTTCTGATCTTCTGGTTGGGTAAGAAATTTCCCCTCCCTCTCCCTTTAACTGCTAAGTACTGGTGTACTGGCTGTGTTTCCCTTTAAAATTTTTCGAATGGACCTTTTAAACTCCCTAATTACCCTATTTTTGATTTTAGTCTGTTTAACCAGACAAATGGGAGATAAGATCATGTTAATGCTTTGTTTTTGTGGATTTTCTATTTTTCTTTTTATTTTTGTTAAAAGAGCCAGCAACTTACTCACACAAGGAAATATCTCTCCCTCTCCCAACCATGCTTTTTCAGAGAAACCAGAAGAGATTCCTGCAGCTTTTCCCAATTCTAACACTAATTGTTGCTCTAATTTTGCATGCCTGGAGGCAATGACCCACCCTCTAGAAGCTTTTAATCCCCTAGCACCTGGAGGCAAAGTGGGGGAAGAGGAATCCAGGCCTGAGTTCAAAATCAAGTCTGATTCAAATTGTGCTGGTCCCTCCCCTCCTCTCCAGACCCCACCCTCTACTCCTCCCATGGCTAAGCCCATTGCTTCCCCTGCCTGGGAAGTCCAGAGATCTAATGCTCATGTACAACTTTCTCTAACTACATTTGCAGCTTCAGGCTCAGCCCTTCCCCAGCCTGGCTGTGCTTCTGAGACAACTTTAGAAAACCCTTTAAATTCCAGATATGCTCGTTTTGTTCATAATTTTGCTAACCTGCTTTTGTCTTTAATTAGTAATCTTATAAAGCATTTGTATGGTGAAAAGACTGACAGACAATATAGAGGGGTTAAAGAAGAAAAACTTAAGCTGAATAAGAATGACAATCATCACCATAGTTCAAGACTCCGCTTCTTTTGCCATGGAAGGGTATATATTGTACAGAAATGTAGAAGTAAGCAGCAAGGTATTGATATGAGTATTGGGGATTTTAGATACCGGAATCAAAAGTGTTCTGAATTCATTCAGAGTATTAATGTCAGTTCAGAGGTTACATAGGATTTCTATGCTATTACATATACATTTTGAAATTAATGGTATGGGTTTATTTTCATAGAGATTTTCCTGCTTTTGAGATTGTGTTTTATACTTAGTTTTTAAATTATGGGAACTTATCATTTAAGACATTAATTGCCTTTATTCTGAGTTATCAGATGCCAGTTGGCCAAGATGCCATCCAATCACAAGAGGAATACATGCAAGAGCAGACACTGAACTGTCACATGAGGGGAGACATGCATGAAGTCAAGGTATGGCCGAGGGAACGGCTTTTGACAAATGTTGAGGTTGGATTCTCTTGGTTTAATATTTTATTTTATTTTTCCCCACAATATTGTACAGATGGCTGGAAGTATTCATCCCACCCATCTCACTCCTACAACTGGCTTCTATGCTCCCTCCTCTATGCCTGATGCCATGGACATCTCAATCCCATGCATCTGATTAAGTCTGACTCAATTTCCTCCAATATGTTCGGTGGCATGGACATATATTCCATCCACCTATTTTAAGCCTGGCATACTGCATGGACAGTATATATTGCTCAAGTGTGGGAATGCTCATATCCCATCATTTCTCTGTTCTTTTATGGTAACCCCCATAATTATCTCAGGTGCCATGATAAATAACAGTGTTGAATTTGGCCTTGACACCTGTTACCAATTATATTAGATTTTCTAATTTCTCATAATGGCATGAGGATAATTAGGCAGATGATGCAAAAAGTGATGAAACAAAGATAAAAATTATTTTAAAAAAATTAATATCGCAGCAATTGTCTTCTCAATTACTCCCCATAAGGGGGGACTATAATAATAATATAATTTTAAAGAATGGTTCAATTTTTGTTTTATTGTATGTTTCACGTGTTAACAACTAAGATTCTGAATTCCCTTAGACATGTTTTTGAGAACTTTCATTGTTTGATTTTATTATTGACAAAGCTATTTTAAAGTTGTGTTAAGCTCAATTTTGTAGGAAATTTTCCTGGCTGATTACCAGCATCCACACATCAACCCCTGAAAAGACTTCCATTCCACGACTACACCTAGAGGACATCTGAGAAAAGACTTTCAGAGACTTTAAATGAACAGTTTTGATTTGTTGTTTTTTTTTCTCTTTCTGTTATAATATACACCATCTATAACATGTATTCTCTGCAGAGGCCCTCCCTTTGCAAGACTAATGTCAAAGCGTCGGTTCATGAGGACAAAAAAAAAATCGCCCCTCTGGACAAAACTTTCCTCTCTTCCTTTTCTATATTGTTGTTCACATATTATTAGTTAGCAATAGTTATTATATTGTTTTTACTGTTCCGTCAAGGAAACATTTTGTTTCTTGAGGAACAACAGGGGGGACTGTAACGATTGGAATGACGCCACCTGCTGGATACTTACTGTAGAAGAGTTCTGCCCATGAAGCAAAGGTCTTTGAGGGCAAGACCAGGAGTCAGGAAGTGAGGCAGGCTAGTGGGAGGAGGAAGGAAGAGACTGGCGCTCAGTCTCGCGCTCTCTTTCCTCTGGACTCGGGTGGAGAGCGGAGCTAGAAATGTGCTCTCCCTTTAATAGATAGGAATCTAGGCCTTTCTCTCTCTCTTTACCAAATTCTTATTCTCCTTAATAAATGCTTAAAAGTCTAACTCTTGCTAAAGCTTATAATTTATTGGCGACCACTCATTAGATATTTTAGACAGACTAGCTAGAATTTTAGCCTTTAACAAAAGATTGTCCTTACTTTCATTGCCACTGGGTCCTTCAGTTATTAATATGAGGATAAGAGGCATATTAGGATGTACAAGCTGGACCACTACTTAGCTGATCACAAGAAAGATCATGTGTGGTTATTTTCCTATTTAGCAACTAATCTGAAAGATGGTTTTTTTCAGTCTGTCCTGATTGGCTACGCAGACTTCCAAAGGCTGCATGAAAATATTAACACTGCCAACAATTCCTATCAAGATCATCCACGGATAATCAATGAACATACCTTTAAATGTTACATAGGTGAATTCAATGCCTCCACTAAAGTTCTATTCTGTATGCCTCAGTCCAATATCATTTATAGGAGTGCTCAAAGGAAATGACAGTATGGCACAAACTCTGAGATCCAATCACTAAATTGACAAGCATTTTATAAAGATCCAACTCGACCAGGTATTCTGACATCAGTGCACTGTTAACAGATTAAAGATTAATTAGCTAAAATTTGGGGGATACCCTATATTCCAGGCACTGTTTCAGGTGCTGGCAATCCAAAGACAAAAATCAAATATCTCCTTCCCTCTAAGAACTTCCTTTCAATGGAAGAGACAACATTTACACACTTATGCATATGCAAAAAAGATGTAAAATACAATATAGTTTGGGAGAAGATGCACTAAGGGAGGATCATGAAAGACCACCCATAGGTGAAATCTGAGCTAAGGAAAAGATGAAGAGGGAATATGTTCCAGGTATGGAGGACAGCCATGGAGATTAGAGAGGGTGTGTTATATTTAAGGAACAGCAAGTCTAGACCTAAAGTTAAATGAAGGGGGATAATGGATAATAAAATTATAAATTCCTAGTAAACTGGGAAGGTTTCACTAATAATCCTGTCATAATACTGTTGTTTGAAACATTGCCTAGTTAAGTTGGGAACCACTCATCTTTAGTGTTGACAACCAGTCAGTTATTTAATGTTTGGTCACAAGGAGATTTGTAATAATCTATTAAAGCATAGAGATGGTGTGACCAGCATAGATGGAAGATACAATCACAATGATGAATTCAAAGGAAAGGAAAAAGAAAGAGAATAAGTACTTATTAAGCAGTTACTACATTCCAGGTCCTGTGCTAAGAAGTGATGATGATGATGATGTGATAAATAAACAATAACAATCATAACAATACTAATATCTAACATTTACATAGCCTCTTCTATGTGCTAGGCCCTGTGTAAACACTTTACAAATATTTACTCATTAGATCCTCACAACAACCCTCTGAAGTAGTTTCTATAATTATCCCCAGTTTACAGTTCAGGAAAAGAAAGAACTTAAGTGACTTGCCCACAGTAACATAGCTATAAAGTGCCTGAGGCCAAATTTGAATGTAGTTGTTCCTGACTCTAGGCCTTGCATCCTGTGCAATGTGCCCATTAGCTCCTCACAGACCCTTTGAAGTATAAAAACTGAGCCACTGGAATTTGTGGCAGGTTTAACTTCAGCATTTCCAAAACACTATCAAGCTTGAGTTGCAATAGCAACTACTATATTAAATTATCTGGAAATTTCCAAATTTAAATGTCCATATAATATTAATGGTATCATCCATGTTTCATCTGAGTTTATAATTTCTTTTTTTCTTATCATTTAGTAAATATGCAGTTTGGCAATGAGGAGGAAGTGCTGCCTTTAGATAAGGGATATATATCATTGTAAGAGAAGAGCACAAATTATCTTCTTGGTAGATAAGTTGAATCTGACCTGTTGGACTGAGCTACTGAAGCAATTGAATTAGAAATTCTTCTGGGCTACAATTTTCAAATGGCAAGGCCTGAGAACTAATAGTGAACAAATAGACCTGGATTACCTTTGAAATCAACTCTCAGGCCATCCAGCTAGGAGAAAAGTAGCCGAGTGAATTGAAAGAGAAGAAACAGGATAAAAGAGAGAATAGAAATACTTACTGCAATTAGCCTCATCGGTATTATCTCCACAATTATCCACCAGGTCACATAATAGAAGACGATCGATGCAAGCCTTGGACTGTCTACACCAAAAATGATCGGGGCCTTCACAACTCACAACGGGAGGAGGAAGGGCACAGTTCTCAAATTTGATATCATCAACAGCTGAGACCCCATCATAAACTCCAAGACTGACTTTTTCCAGGGATAAATGAAAGGGCTGAGTGAGGCGCCCAAGCTGAATGAAAGCTTTGGACCATTGGTTACCCTGGTTGTAAAATACTCTCCAAAGAGCAGTTGAGTAATTGGTCCCCTCTAAGTGTAGTTGCATCTCTGCTGCTCCCACTGACTGCCCATAGTTATAAAACCTGGAAAAGAGCAGAAAAGAGAGAAATGAAATGGTTTATGAAACATATGAACGATTTAGAATGGCACTGCCTTCTGCTTGGCTCAATTAATCATTAAGTATAGCAAACATTGCTTCCCTTCATTTCCTGAGACATCACTTTGTACACCATATGGGCATTAGCTTCTCTGTCACTACTCAGCCTCTCATGTTTTCAGGATCCTGTATTTCCAAGTTCAGTATATAATGTTGGAATCTGCATGATTAAAGTGTAACCCACAGTTGGATAAATTCTCATCTTTAGAAATGAACACAATAAATTCTGACAACATGAACTCTGAAGAAAAATGTTAATTGTGTGAATTTAATGCAATACCTCTCTTAAAAGTTTCTACAGAGGAAAATAAGAACATTTAATAAATGCAAGAACATGCCTACAACTTATGTTTTGTACATGGTTTCAATAAATGAAGTTCCAAGTCTTTTCTTTTTCTAATGAAAAGAGAAAGACTGAAATGTAGCAAATTTTTCATTCAGTGAAAATGTGTATGCATTTACTTATTTATCATCCCTACTGTCCAGAATCAAGATGAAGAAAGACACTATATCCAATAACAAAAGTTCCTACCCAACAAGCTAAGTGCACTTAGCACAGTGCCTGGCACACACAACATGTTTAATAAATGTTTATTAATTGTTTATTGACTATTATAGACCCTGAAAAATTAGAAATAGGTAAGAGTACAGACATTGTATCTGGTAACTGTCATTTCTGAGATATTTAACCAGTATAAAGCAATCATCACAGTAAGGAGGCCAAAAGAGCATGGAAATTGCTTCAATCAGCAGAGTTGATACCCTTTTCCAGAAAAGAGGTGTGGCCAAATGTAGTACTCATTTAGAATGTAAGATCATTTGGGAAACATGATGGAACATTACAAGCATTACAGGCTCATAATACAATGGGAAGAAAAGGAGCATGCATCAAGCTTGATGTGATAAGCAACTAAGTCCAATCATCTTGAGAGCATTTACAGATGAAATGAAGGCTAAAAAGGAAGAGAACAAATAGATGTGAAATGGAGCATATCTGCCAGCAATACTATAGCAATTTATTCTCATCATCTCAAGCAATAAAATCACTACATTTGGAATCTTAATACTTTAGAAACACATGTGCTACATTGGAAAATGGAAATGCCACTTGCAAAAAAGCAGTCAGGAAAAGCAGCTGGGCTTGACCAAATATGTGCAACAGAAATCTATCTTGGAGTTAGCAGAATTTTAAAGGCACTCAGGGAGGGATTTTCAAAATGTCTCAAAGAGGGAAGGATTCCAAGAGAATAGAAAACATTGTAGCTTTCATTAATAACCAAAAAAGAAGGTATCACTGACTACCAATCCATATGCCAACTCTTTCTTCTATCTAAGGTCTGTATCAGAAGGATCCATGCTAATACTAAAAATATGAGAAGGAAACAGGTATGCCCAAATGCAAGCTTACCCAGTCTCTATGTAGGAGACTGAAGAAGACAAAACACTGTGCATATATGAAGGATAGGATTTCCCATTGGTCCAGTATAAGCCCCATTCTCACATTACAGTGGAAATGCTTTATAGCAGACCACATCTTCAGATTCACACTAAAATTGAAAAATGTACAGAATACAGATTTTTATGGGCTTTTTTTGTTAATGTGCTTGATGGAATAATGGGAATTTAATGTATACTGACTGACTGATTACTAGGGAGGGAAATCATATGATTTGGTAACACAAAATAAAAACTATCCAGATTTCTATTAGTTTGCAAAATGCTTTGTTTAAAATTAACCTGCAAGATTCTTTGATAGATACAATCACAGAGGCTAGCCAAAGACATTTACTTGCCACAGAACCCATCCTTCTCAACAATGATAAAAAAGAATGATTCCATGGCAGCTAGGTAATGCAGTGGATAGAGCACCAGCTCTGGAGTCAGGAGGACCTGAGTTCAAATCCGGCCTCAGACACTTGACACTTACTAGTTGTGTGACCCTAGGTAAGTCACAACCCCCATTGCCTCCCAAAACAAAAAGAACAAAAAAGAAACTCGGAAGACATGGTCCTGGTAATACACTTAGGAAGAATCAAGCAAATGAAGAATATACCAATTATGACATGTAACTCGATGACAAATCCAAGGAGGTAAGTGTTAAGTACATTTTTCTTGGACTGTAAAATAAAGGTCATTTAATAGAGTTGCCTTTCCTGGTTCTGGCTGATAATATAGGACTTCTGAGGCCTGTTTCTGACCATGTGGTGACCCAGCACTGAATGGGCTTAGGATTCTACCACTGTGCAGCAAATGCTGAGTGGCATCTAAGTTCTCCTCAATCCTGTAACTGTGGAAGGATTTGGAGGGGGGGGGGGTGCTGGGTTAATTAAAATAAGAAACAGCTACCAGCTTAGTCTCTTAGTTCTATTCTTTTTTTTTAATATTCTTTTATTTTTTGGTTATGATTATTCAAAGTATTACCATCTTTGTCATCAAGGTTCTATTCTTCATATGGCATAAAGTAACAATGAGACTCACAGTGAATCATGGAGGAAGGCTGGCCCATTACAGTGACCTCACTCCAGCTAGTACATGCACACTGAACTAGATGAACTTGAGCCTTGCTTGTGGCCCAGATGTCTTTTTCACTTTTCAGCCTGTTCTGTCCTAACTTAAAGTGAATGACTATCAATCCTAAAAAAGAAGCATCCATGCCCAGAAGTAACCTTGTGATTTCAAGAGGTCTGAAGATCCTGGGATCCTTTGGGTTAGAACAAAAAGGTAGCAAAGGGTGGAGTCAACAGCAACTGTTCCAGTTAAAAAAAGGCTACTAAGAAAAACATTTAGCCATTGAATCAGCAGACATGTACTCTAAGTTACTTGTATAATGCAAAGCTAAGGTGAAAATGTAAAATGTATAATTAGCAGTCCTATAAATTACTTGATATGCTAATAAGGATTAGGTAACAGCCCCTCAACATATATAACAATAGTTACTGAATTAATTAATTAATGTTAGGTTATTGAAGCCTGTTTTGGGTTGTTCTGCTAATGAGTCTTTTTGTGTTTAAGATTTCTTTTTTATACAGAAATAACCCTCCTGTACCATCCACAGGACTTAGAACATGCTTGGATTTGCCCTTGCTCTTAGGCTGTATAGAACATGGACAGATATTCTCTGCTTAGTTCCAATCTAACATATGAAGGTTTAGTGAAACTAATTCTACCCATGAGTGACTGGCATTGTTTGGTGATCAAGAGTCTTCTGGCTGGCTGAGGAGCCAGAACTGATGATTCATAAGTTGCTGATTTAGAAGTAACTCTACATATAAAAGTAGTATTCTAATTCTCTGTGATTCTTTTTCCTTCCTAGCAACAAGGGAATTAAAATTGATGTTACCAAGTGCGATATAAGGCAGCAATGCTTATCCCATCCAGAAGCCATGTGACTGTGAGAACATGGTACCCATTGTTGCTTTCATGTTTATTCCTTTTTGATCTTAGGTAGATTAAATTCCAACAAGGAAGTGTCCAGGTGACCAAGAGATCCATGAGAAGTCCCACATTCAACCATAGCTGATGGCAGAGTATATTAGAGTAGTGGAAGCTAATGGCAAAGAAAGAACCTACAAACATAAGTGAAAGACAGTCCCTTGAGGATGGTGAAGTCTTCAAGAACTATAACTCCTTGAAACAAAAATGCTGGTTATGGAATTGTAGAATGGCACTGATCCATTGAATCCAACAGAGAGTTGAGCCTCAGAGGAATCTTATTATAACTTGAATGACAAATAAAAAGACTTGGGTACACTTGGTAAAAGAAATCCTAAAAACTCCATTGCCTACACATCTCATTTACAAATATACTTAACTACTATTGTATTTTAAGTTTGAACCCACTCTTTCTAAGGATCTTGTATATGCAATGTGAAAATTCATCCCTATCTGAGATAGAATGGAGAAGTTTTTATAGGTACTCTTTGTGTGTGTGTGTGTGTGTGTGTGTGTGTGTGAGAGAGAGAGAGAGAGAGAGAGAGAGAGAGAGAGAGAGAGAGAGAGAGAGACAATTGGGGTTAAGTGACTTGCCCAGGGTCACACAGCTAGTATCAAGTGTCTGAGGCTGGATCTGAACTCAGGTCCTCCTGAATCCAGGGCTGGTGCTTTATCCACTGTGCCACCTAGCTGCCCCAGGTACTCTTCTTAATATGCCTTCTTGGTCTTCCTAATTGTGTGACTCTGGTAAAATCACTTAATGCACATTGACCCCCCCAAAAAAAATTATATATAGATATAGATATATACATATACATACACATATATATATATATATACATACACACACACACACACACACACACACACACACACATATATATATATATACCGTCTTAGTAAATAATTTTTCTAAAAGCTTCTTGAATTTTACTGGCTGACTGATATTTGGGATACCCCCCTTTGGGGTATCCCTAAAATCCCAAGAGGAATAGTGGTCATTTTTCCTCTGGAGTACTGACTTATCAGCATGAGTAAGTTAAGGGAGTGAGCCCATAAAGGGAACTCCATCTGATTTATATTATGTGGTATGTTCCAAAATCTTAGTGTACTTTAAACTAATAAAGCTAGATCCTCTACATTGTGATCTCTAAAAAATATAAATCACATGCTACAAAGGATTTGATGGGCATAAGTAGGTTTCAGCCATAAGAATGGCACAATATGCCATCAAGGATGTCTGATTAAAAACTAAGATAACCAAGCATGTAGAAAAATCAGGAAATAACAAGCAGAGATCCTGAATATTGTGCTGATATCCACACACAAAAATATAAAAATTTCAAAATAAAACCAGCATGTTGTATAGATTGTGAAGGACTTAGGCAAGAATACATGCAAGAATCAGAAAGAATGAGAAGTCAAGGATAAGTATGTCTGTAACATAAGAAGGAATAGCCACTTCATTGAGACCATTCATTCATCAAAGTCAATCTTTGTACATGTCTGATAACTGTATGGAAACTGTCAGATAAATTGAAAATATTTATCCTAAACTTAGGTAAAATATTGTTGATTACTGTTGAAATTAATAAATAAAAGAACTGACAAAAAGAACCCCAAAAGTTGCTTAACTGTGTGCTTTGGGCAGGCTGTATGCAGGAAATTTCATTTATAAGACTATATTCAAGGGAGCAGTTCTCTCTCTTTTTAGAGACTACAAAAGCCTTTATTTTAAGAAACTCCAAATTATTTCAAAGAACATATTTCTCAAAAAATGCCCTAAACTCAAAATTCCATTCAAGGCCATTCATCACAAGCACATATTGAGCCTTGCAAAAAACTTTCAGATGTTAAAAAAAATTGAAGACAAAAACAAATAAAAGCCAAAATTTCAAAATTCACTGAACATCATATTATTCCTTAATCTCTTACTGGATATAATTTTTAATTGACCCCTGAAGAATAGAGGCAATCATTACTTCAAAAGAAATAGGCAGTATACCACTACAAAGTCAGGTTTCATCTTCAGGCAAGACAAAAGAAAGAAAGAAAGATTTATTGTAGTACTTAATAGTTACCAGAAAGACAAACTGCAGCTTGGTCCTGTCTGTCTGAACCTTGGACTCCGGAGGCTAGCAACCTGTGAAATGCTCCTGCTGGTTTTCAGAATGAACATAAAGTGTCCTGTTGAGAAAAAGAAAATGACTTAACCTATTGGATCCCAAAAAAACCTGTCATGTATCGCAGCAAAGATTGTGACCTTCCTAAGGCTAGACCTATAAAACACCAAATGGACACTGATTGTTTAATTGTTTTTAATCAACACTTCTCGGGTTTTTTAAGTATTTAATGGTTCACAGAATCTTTCTGAAGGTTGAAAGCTAACTCCCAGGCCATGTAGCCCAATCTATTTTTTTTTTAAATGCTGCTGCACATTGTTGAGCAGATGTTCATTCAGTCTTGGCTTGCAGACTTCCAATGAGGAGAAGGCCCACTCTGTAAGAAAGCCACTCAGTCCTGCTTTGGGACAATTGTAATGTAGGAAGTTTTCCTTAACAACAAGTAAAGTTTTGCCTTTACTGCTTCTCATCCTGAAACTAAACTATCTTCAAATTCTTGAAGGCGACTATCACACATCTCCATCTTCCCTTCTCTGACCTAGACACCTTTCTTTCCTTCAACTGTTTTAGGATATGAATCTGGGGTTCCTTACTCTCCCAGTTGCCCTCCAGTAGATTACAATTTACTTTTTGCTCAAGCTTTGCCCACAAAATGCTAAAGCAAGTGCTAAATTTAATAAGTTTAATCCAAATAAATTTTACCTCATTTTGGGGGATAAAGGAGGGGGTGGAATTTTTCAATGTGCAGCACAGACAAAATGCTTTTGGTTGACTTTTCTCTCTTCCTTTTAGTTGTTGTAGTGTCAGAATAGATACAATTTTAACCACTTCTTCCTTAAACTCATGACAGAGAAACTGAGATTTTTTTACTACCCATCTCTTCTTTTTGCTTCTTACCCTGAGGTTTATTATAAGTATGATCTTGAGCTGGGGCTTGTTGCTGGAAGTCCATGGAAAGGGTCTTGCTGGAATTTCGGACCCAGTCAAAATGATCCCCACTGTGTGCTTCAAACCAACCACAGCTGTCTATTTCAAAGTCACATGTGGGAGCTGAAAAAGAAACACATATTTCATCCTGTGTTTCTCTCTGTATATATTGGTCAAGTTTTCAGTAGATGTAATTGATTTCTGGAGCTCCCTTTCCATTTGGAAATCAAAGTTTTCTTATACATTAGCAAGTCTCCGCTACCCCAATAACAAATGAGATAGTATTTGCAAAACACAAACAAACAACAAAACAATTAGCACAGTGCCTGACAGGTAGTAGGGGCTATGTAAATGTTTATTTCCTTCCCCTCCTCTTCCCTAATATCTTCCAGAATCTCTCATCCAAGAAGCAATGAAGACAACTTGCTCTTGCTGTCCAGGCTATTTAGACATAGGAAATGGGATAATCTTGGATACTATCAAATATTATGTGGGATATCAGCCTGAGTAGATACTTCAAATTATTTCTCCTTTTTTTTTCTTTTTGTTTCGTGAGGCAATTGGGGTTAAGTGACTTGCCCAGGATCACACAGCTAGTAAGTGTTAAGTATCTGAGCCAGATTTGAACTCAGGTACACCTGACTCCAGGGCTGGTGCTCTATCCACTGCACCACCTAGCTGCCTCAAATTATTTCTCCTTAATAATTAACATCTTTATACCACTTTATATTTTTGGAGGCATTTTACATCTATTAACCTATATGAGACTCTTAACAACCCTATGATGCAGCTACTACACGTATCATTTCATGAATTATAAAATGGAACTGTAATGATTGGAATGACGCCACCTGCTGGAGACTTACTGTAGAAGAGTTCCGCCCATGAAGCAAAGGTCTTTGAGGGCAAGACCAGGAGTCTTTTCTTTGGAAAAAGAAGTGACGCAGGCTAGTGGGAGGAGGAAGGAAGAGACTGGTGCTCGCTCTCGCTCTCTTTCCTTTGGACTCTGGTGGAGAGCGGGGCTAGAAATGCGCTCTCCCTTTAATAGATAGATGAATGTAGGCCTTTCTCTCTCTCTTTACCAAATTCTTATTCTCCTTAATAAATGCTTAAAAGTCTAACTCTTGCTAAAGCTTATAATTTATTGGCGACCACTCACTAGATATTTTAGATGGTTTAGCTAGAATTTTAGCCCTTAACAGATGGCTGACCATGAAGAGGAAAGCTAAACCTCAGTCTTCTTCTGATCTTCTGGTTGGGTAAGAAATTTCCCCTACCCTCTCCCTTTAACTGCTAAGTACTGGCATACTGGCTGTGTTTTCCTTTAAATTTTTTCAAATGGGCCTTTTAAACTCCCTAATTACCCTATTTTTCATTTTAGTCTGTTTAACCAGAAAAATGGGAGATAAGATCATGTTAATGCTTTGTTTTTGTGGATTTTCTATTTTTCTTTTTATTTTTGTTAAAAGAGCCAGCAACTTACTCACACAAGGAAATATCTCTCCCTCTCCCAACCATGCTTTTTCAGAGAAACCTGAAGAGATTCCTGCTGCTTTTCCCAGTTTCTAACACTAATTGTTGCTTAAATTTTGCATTCCTGGAGGCAATGACCCACCCTCTAGGAGCTTTTAATCCCCTAGCACCTCAAGGCAAAGTGGGGGAAGAGGAATCCAGGCCTGAGTTCAAAATCAAGTCTGATTCAAATTGCTCTGGTCCCTCCCCTCCTCTCCAGACCCCACCCTCTACTCCTCCCATGGCCAAGCCCATTGCTTCCCCTGCCTGGGAAGTCCAGAGATCTGATGCGCATGCTCAACTTTCTGTAACTACATTTGCAGCTTCAGGCTTAGTCCTTCCCCAGCCTGGCTGTGCTTCTGAGACAACCTTAGAAAACCCTTTAAATTCTAGATATACTCATTTTGTTCATAATTTTGCTAACCTGCTTTTGTCTTTAATTAGTAATCTTATAAAGCATTTGTATGGTGAAAAGACTGACAGACAATATAGAGGGGGGATTAAAGAAGAAAAACTCAAGCTGAATAAGAATGACAATCATCAACATAGTCCAAGACTCCGCTTCTTTTGCCATGGAAGGGTATATATTGTACAGAAATGTAGAAGTAATCAGCAAGGTATTGATATGAGTATTAGGGATTTTAGATATCGGAATCAAAAGTGTTCTGAATTCACTCAGAGTAATAGTATCAGTTCAGAGGTTACATAGGATTTCTATGCTATTATATATACATTTTGAAATTAATGGTATGGGTTTATTTTCATAGAGATTTTCATGCTTTTGAGATTGTGTCTTATACTTAGTTTCTAAAACAAGGAGAATATTTGTAAAAGCTTTTTATAGTCATGTGATCAAGTTTATATTTTATAAGACTCTTATTAATATTAAATTCATATTCATTTAGATTTCCTTAGTTTTAATTTCATTGTCTTTTATTATTCCACGTGTATTTTCTTCTATTCATTCATCTATCTAATTTTGAAACATGGTTTTGATTTCATAATACAATATTAATTCTAGGAGTATTGTGCTCCCATATTCTGAGTTGTTTGTTTTTTTTATTTTTTTTTCTCAACTGATTATTTGATCAAACTCTTTAAAGCATCTCCCTGGCAAATTGGTTGCCATGGCAAGTGTAAAGAAGTATTATTTTTGATAAGCATATTTCCCCCCCCCAAAAAAAGAGGGGAACATTTGTAAAAGTTTTCTTTTTTCAAAAAAAAGTTTTCTTTGAGATTGTGTTGTGCTTTAACTTGTATTTAAATATTTCGATTTTTCACAAAAGTAATTGTATACTAAGTAAAAAAAAAGATATTATTTGAAATTGTTGCATAATTATATATTGTGTTCTGAGTCAAGATGTATTCACATTTTTTGCAATCATTTATTGTCCTCAATTTTTAAATCCATATGAGACTTGGATTATGGGAACTTATCATTTAAGACATTAATTGCCTTTATTCTGAGTTATCAGATGCCAGTTGGCCAAGATGCCATCCAATCACAAGAGGAATACATGCAAGAGCAGACACTGAACTGTCACATGAGGGGAGACATGCATGAAGTCAAGGTATGGCCGAGGGAACGGCTTTTGACAAATGTTGAGGTTGGATTCTCTTGGTTTAATATTTTTTTCTATTTTTCCCCACAATATTGTACAGATGGCTGGAAGTATTCATCCCACCCATCTCATTTCTACACCTGGATTCTATGCTCCCTCCTATATGCCTGATGCCATGGACATCTCAATCCCATGCATCTGATTAAGTCTGACTCAGTTTCTTCCAATATGTTCGGTGGCATGGTCATATATTCCATCCACCTATTTTAAGCCTGGCATACTGTATGGGCAGTACATATTGCTCAAGTGTGGGAATGCTCATATCCCATCATTTCTCTGTTTTATGGTAACCCCCATAATTATCTCAGGTGTCATGATAAATACAGTGTTGAATTTGGCCTTGACACCTGTTACCAATTACATTAGATTTTTAAATTTCTCATAATGGCATGAGGATAATTAGGCAGATGGTGCAAAAAGTGATGAGACAAAGATAAAAATTATTTTTAAAAATTAATATTGCAGCAATTGTCTTCTCAATTACCCTCCATAAGGGGGGACTATAGTAATATTATAATTTTAAAGAACGTTTCAATTTTTGTTTTATTATATGTTTCATGTGTAACAACCAAGATTCTGAATTCCCTTAGACATGTTTTTGAGAACTTTCATTGTTTGATTTGATTATTGACAAAGCTATTTTAAAGTTGTGTTAAGCTCAATTTTGTAGGAAGTTTTCCTGGCTGATTACCAGCATCCACACATCAACCCCTGAAAAGACTTCCATTCCACGACTACACCTAGAGGACATCTGAAAAAAGGCTTTCAGAGACTTTAAATGAACAGTTTTGTTTTGTTGTTGTTGTTTTTTTCTCTTTTCTCTTTCTGTTATAATATACACCATCTGTAACATGTACTCTCTGCAGAGGCCCTCCCTTTGCAAGACCAATGTCAAAGCGTCGGTTCATGAGGATAAAAAATCGCCCCTCTGGACAAAACTTTCCTCTCTTCCTTTTCTATATTGATATTATCATATTGTTACTTAGCATAGGTTATTATATTCTGTTATATTTGACTGTTTCATCAAGGAAACGTACCGTTTCTTGAGGAAACAAAGCGGGGAACTGTAACGATTGGAATGACGCCACCTGCTGGAGACTTACTGTAGAAGAGTTCCGCCCATGAAGCAAAGGTCTTTGAGGGCAAGACCAGGAGTCTTTTCTTTGGAAAAAGAAGTGACGCGGGCTAGTGGGAGGAGGAAGGAAGAGACTGGCGCTCGCTCTCGCTCTCTTTCCTTTGGACTCTGGTGGAGAGCGGAGCTAGAAATGTGCTCTCCTTTTAATAGATAGGAATCTAGGCCTTTCTCTCTCTCTTTACCAAATTCTTATTCTCCTTAATAAATGCTTAAAAGTCTAACTCTTGCTAAAGCTTATAATTTATTGGCGACCACTCACTAGATATTTTAGATGGTTTAGCTAGAATTTTAGCCCTTAACAGAACTAAAAACGTTAAACCTAAGAATCATCAGCAGAGAAATAATAATTTAATCCATGGGAAACAATAAGATCAGCAAGTGAAACAGTCAAAAGGTAAAGGAGAAGAGGGCCCTGGACAGAGACCTGGGGGGACTTCCACAGTCAATGGGCTTGACCTGTGTGAAGATTCAGCAAAGGCAGCAGTGAGACAAGTAGGAGAAGTACAAGGAAAGAAAAATTGTCATGAAAATCTAGAAAGAAGAGAATATCAAGTATACGAGAGTGATTGAGAGTATCAAATAGAGAGATCCACAAGAAGGATGAGGAAGAAATAAGGTCATTCAATTTTGTAATTAAGAGATCAGTGGAAACTTTGTAAAGAACAGGTTTCAGTCAAATGATGAGGTTAGAGGTCAGAAAGCTTAAGAAGAGAGTGAGAGCAAAGGAAGTAAGGACACTGAATGCAGATTGCCCTCTTTCAAGGAGTTGAGCCACAAAAGGAAGTAGAGATATGGCATGTGGGACAATAGCTAGCACAATAAATTTTAGCAAGTGAGACTTCGTTGAGAATGGGGAAAACATGACTATGTTTGGAGGCAGTAGCAAAGTTGCAAATAGAAAGGGAGAAATTGAAGCTAACTGGGAAAATGGACACAAGAGAAGGGGAAACTGCAAGAGAAGATGGGAGGGAAGGTAATACCTGGGCACATAGATGGCCCTTGCCTTGTCAAGGAGTAGGGCCATTTTTTTATGTGAGATGAGTCATAGTGATCAAAGGACATAGTAACAAATGGCATCTGACTGAAGTGAAATGAGAAGAAAGAAAGAAGAGGGAACTCTCTGAGAATGGCCTCAATTTTTTTTCATGGAAATATGAGGCAACGTCCTCAATTGAGAGGACAGTGGGGACATGAGAGCCAGGGGAGTTTTGAAGAGGGATGAAAATGTTCGGAAATGCTGTTGTGGTAAATGAGGTAGTGAGTCAATTAGGAAGAAATAAAAGGATTGCCTTGTGGGAGTGAGGCCCCAATTGAGGTTATGTAACAAATTTATAGTAGACCCAATGAGCATAGTTTCATGATTTTGACCAGCCTAGTTGAGTAGCTCATAAGAGTGAAGGCACTCATAAGTCCACTGAAATATTCAAATATAATATCATCTATCAATATGCCATATTTATTTGTATGCATTATCACCCTGAATGCAAGCTCCCTAAATATAGTTTAGTACCTTATACACAATAGGCATAAATAAATGCCCACTTAATGAATCATTCGATAGGTCCAATCAATCAATTGCCTTTGGTCATAGGTCTTAGGTGCCTGGCACATTGCAGCTATTTAAAAAATACTTCTTAACTGACTGTATAGCACTATAGATGTAGAATGATTGGACTGAATAAGTATTAACCCCAAGACATGTCCTTTAAAGTTTTTTTGTTTTTTTTTTTAAGTACTCATTCATCTCAATATTGCGGCTTTCTGTTAATAGTGTGCAGAGAGGGGCATGGAGCAAGATGAGATAAAGGTTAAGTTATAGTCAGTTCCTCAAAAGACATTTTGTATAGAGTGGAATGATCACTGGACTTACATCCAAAAGTTCTTCCACTAAGTAGCCAAATGACTATAATTAAATCACAGTGAACCTATCTGAGCTTTAGTTTTCTCATTTGTAAAATGGTTATAGTACTATTTCCACTTCTTACCTCATGATGTTATGACACAAGGCCTCTCTAAACTGTAAGGTCATGCAGAAATGTAAACTTTTATGGCAATTTTTAAAATTTAGATTGAAGGAAATTTCCAAGGTGGTA
The DNA here is from genome assembly GCF_019393635.1 of Dromiciops gliroides. Taxonomy (NCBI): domain Eukaryota; kingdom Metazoa; phylum Chordata; class Mammalia; order Microbiotheria; family Microbiotheriidae; genus Dromiciops; species Dromiciops gliroides. Next base: position 56,937,085 of record NC_057865.1, on the reverse strand, counting down.
TTCCATGAATTTCTGATTTTCTCCTTTTCTTTTTTTCTTTCAGTTTTCAATCTTGGATGTTTTTAAAGCATAATCTATCTAGTGTGTGGTTTAGGGACTGGATTTATGATTCCATTCTTAAGGTAACTGAGCTGTCATCAACTCAATATTAATCTATTGTTCATCAAAGAGTAGCTTCTAGCTAAGCATACTTCCTAAAATCTATAACATGCATACAGAATATATATATGGAGGTATGTATTGTATGTATGTATATATATATGTGTGTGTGTGTGTGTGTGTGTGTGCATGTGAATATATATATATATATATATATATATATATATATATTTGTGATAAATCAAAAATAACCAAGAAATATAGCAAAGAATCAGAGTGAAAGACTCAAAAGCTGTAAACAATATATGGAAGTCATTAATATTGAACATGCCAAAAGAGATATACCTCTGTATGATCCCCAAAATGTTTAGATCAAATGATAAACAATGAAAGGATTCCCAAGAGGTAGAAAGTCAACTAAAATATTCATAATGTTCAGGAGATAGAACCCATCTAAGAAATTAAGGAGGCATTGAAGAATAATGTAGGAACTCTTCGCATTTTCAGGGAAAAACAACTTCTACTTTAGGGGATTTGGGGAAAACATGCCAGAAACAATGATTGATTTACCATGGGGAAAAAATTAAAGAAATTCTAAAACAGATGGTTATATCAAGAAGAGAAAAATATTCTCTAAAAAAGAATTTCAACTAAGTGGGGATGTGTCAAATCCTGTGTGATTGATGCTAAATTTAAAAGAAAGAAAATCTGATACTTGCACTTCGATTATAGAGTAGAGGATTCATTTAGCTGTACCAAGGACTTGCACCTAAAAAGCATCAAGAACTTGGACATTTAATGCATTCAGTTGATTTTCTATAAAATTTACCTTTTTCAGATAATTACTTTCTGCTTAATCCAAAATCAAGGAGTGGAAAATATAGCAACCACGAGGAAGATTAACTCTACAATGCTGAATTTTCATGTAAGAGTTTTTATGATATTTTATATTGGAAAAGGACTTTATAATCAATTTGTTCATTTTCTTCATGACAATATTCAGCTGTGATGTTGTTGTCACCTGGATGACCTAACATTGATTGAGTAATTCATGTATAACACTGTGAGCTTTTATTGCATACAGTTTATATAAGATGTTAAAAAACATTTTCTTAATCTTAAGGAACTCACATTGAAGAGAACAAAAAAACTTACTTGGAAGAGAGCAAATAAAACAATAAAGTCCTAAGTTGGCCACACATCCATACAATCTGTCAACAACGGAGGCTTTCACATTTAAGTGACAGGTCTACTGGTTTCCTTCCTTGGTTTTTTGTTAGATCTGTCACTTCCTCCATGTGGACAGTCCCTCCAAGGGTATGGTTCATAGCACAGTTGCTGTTGCCCTTGTTCTCCCATAAAATACTCTGCCAAGAGCCCACCCAATGTGCTGAGGTCATTTATCTATATTTCTTGACTTTGTTAAAGTACCCATGGAATGCATGAATTTTCCAGGAATGTATCCCTTGCTTTCACTCCATGTTCTTCCCTACCTCATGTTCTGACCATACATTATTTCTCTGCTATCAGCTATAATACTTATTCTAAGCAATTTTACATTGGTGGCATTCTGCAGGTTACTCATATTCATCTTACATTTGGGAATTTCTTCAGTGCTTTTAAGGAACCCAAGTTTCTCTTTGAAACAAGGCACCCTCTTTTTTTATCTTTTTAGCAATAATCCTTGCCTGGATATATTTATAGAGTTGGTACATTGAATATCATAGTCTTGAAATACTTCAAATTTCAGATTATCTGGTTTATTAAAGTGAGCAATATAGAAATACAAATGATTAGTGAAAATATTTTTACAAGTCACTTCAACTCTCAATGCTGCAGGCACTGAGCTAGAACTACAAAATTCAGTGCAAATACCATTCCACATCCTCATTGAGATACCTATAATAGGGAATACACAACTTGGGGGTAATAATAATAAAAAGAAAATAATAAATACAAAATAGGTTGAGCTACATTGGTCATTCTGAATTTGTGGCTAGATTTTCATCTAGAGCTCTTGTACTAATGGAAGGAAAAAAAGAAGGAAGGAAGGAAGGAAGGAAGGAAGGAAGGAAGGAAGGAAGGAAGGAAGGAAGGAAGGAAGGAAGCAAGGAAGGAAGGAAGGAAGGAAGGAAGGAAGGAAGGAAGGAAGGAAGGAAGGAAGGAAGGAAGGAAGGAAGGAAGGAAGGAAGGAATCAGAGGTTCTCTTCTGCTAAGGGCAATGGCAATGAAAGAAAAAGGAGCATCCATTGTCCTCGAGGACATTGGAGTGGGGGAATGAGGGTTATACAACACAGACACAGGTAAGTTAAGATAAGGTGTTTTGATGAAGAAGCAAGCATTAATAACTGGAGGAAATAAAAAATGAGAAGGAGATATTAGATCTAAGGCATGAAAGAAAAAGGGATGTAAAAAGAAGAGGTAAAGAAGTTACAATCCACTCTCCCTTTATTCTATTGCTTTTCATTTTAAAGCAATCACTGGCTTTGTCTTACTGGGGTGAGAGTAGAGAACAGTGTAGCACAGGCTGTGCCTGTACAGCCTGTGTTCCAGCAAGCTAGCAGCACGCCTTGGGAATAACTAAATCTGCCATGGCAGATTCTGGAGCTCTCAGCCTGCAGATGTTAAGGGAGTCAAAAGGATATTACAGAGGAACTTTGCTGACTGAGGGTGCAGGACTCTGTTGCATTGCCCATATGCAGTTCTCAGTCAAAGTTCCAGGTTAGCACAATAGAGCATGTAACTACACAGGAGGGGAAGAAAAGAGTGCTTGTGAGTGCTCACAAATCAGAGCACAGGCAGGAAGAGCAATAACCACACCTCTCTTTAGATCACACCACCTTGAAGAACTGAAAACTTATAGGCCCCCAGAACTAGCTCTGAAAACAGCAGCATAAAAATACTAAAGCTTAATACAGTGCCCTCTCTACCCTTAGAGTGGATTCCAACTTTAACATAAAATTAAAATTGAAGAAATCTACTGGAAAATGAGCAAACACCAAAAAAAAAAAAATTGGAACCTCACCATAGAAAGTTACTATGGAAATAGGGAAGATTGAAATACAAACTCAGAATAAGATCATTAAATCAAAGCAGCTACATGCAAAGCCCTAAAGGAAAATATGAAATTCTCTCAAGCCCTGGAAATGCTCAAAAATGATTTTAAAAATCAAATAATAATGAAGGAAGAAAAATTGGGGAAATGAAAGTAATGGAAGAAATCATGGGCGAAAAGAGCCAACAGCTTGGTAAAATAGCCACAAAAATACTGAATCAAATACCACCTTAAAAATTGAATAGGCCAAATGGTTAAAAAAGAGACACATAAATCCACTGAAAAAAGAACCCCTTAAAAAACAGAATTGGCCAAATGGAAAAGATGTACAAAATTTCACAGAAGAGAACTCCTTTAAAGTAGAATTGGTGAAGTGGGAAAGAAAATAAAAAAGCTTGCCAAAGAAAATTATTCTTAAAAATTAGAATTGGACAAGTGGAAGCTAATGTCTTCATGAGACATCAGAAACAACACAACAAAATAGAAAGAAGAAAAAAATAGAAGAAAAGATTAAATATCTCATTGGAAAACTGACCTGGAAAAAAATCAAGGAGAGATAATTTGAGAATTATTGGACTAATTATAAAAAAGAGCCTAGATATCATATTTTAAGAAATTACCAAGGAAAAGTGCCCTGTAATTCTAGAACCAGAGTATAAACTATACATCAAAAGAATCAACTGATTATCTCTTGGAAAATATCCCAAAATTAAAACTCCCAAATATATTATAGCCAAATTCCATAGCTCCTGGGTCAAAGAGAAAATACTACAAGCATCCAGAAAGAAATAATTCAAATATCCAAACATAGTAAGGATAACACAAAATATAACACCTTCCATAGCAAAAGACTGGAGGGCTTGGAATATGATATTCTAGAGTGTAAAGGAACTAAGATTACAACCAAGAATCACCAACTCAGTGAAACTAAGTATAATCATTCAGGTGAGAACATGGTAGAAGACCTTCATACATTCCTGATGAAAACACCAAAGGTAAATAGATTCAAAAAATAAGACTCAAGAGAAGCATAAAAAGGCAAACAGGAAAGAGAAATCATAAGGAATTCAATAAAGTTAAACTATTTACATTCCTACAAAGTAAAATGATATTTGTAACGCAGAACTTTTTTATTATTTCAACAATTAGGAGTGTACATAGACAAGAAGACATGGGTGTGAGTTCACTATGATGAGATAATTTTTAAAAATGAGATTAAGAGTAAGAAAAGGGATGCATTGGGAAAAGGTAGAAGGGAAAGATAGAATTATGTAAATTATCTCACATAAAAGAGGCACAAAAGAGCTTTTACAATTGAGAGGAAGATTGGCAACGGGGGGGGGGGCGCAATGTTGGGCAACACTTGAATATTATTCTCATTACAACTGGCTCAAAGAAGGAATAAGATACACACTCAGGGCCAGCTAGTTGGCTCAGTGGATAAACCACCGGTCCTGGATTCAGGAGGACTTGAGTTCAAATCTGGCCTCAGACACTTAAAACTTACTAGCTGCGTGACTCTGGGGAAGTTACTTAACCCTCATTGCCCCCCTCCAAAAAAAAAAAAAAAAGATACACACTCAGTTGGAGATAGAAACTTATCTTGCCCTACAGGGAAGTCGGTGTGGATGTTGGTAAGAAAGGGGGGAAGTAGTAGAAGGGTGAATGGAATCGGGGAAGTAGTGATCAAAAGCAAACCACTTTTGAGGAAGGACAGGGTGAAAGGAATGAGAGAAGGATAAATGAGTAAAAAACAGAATGGAGGGAAATATACAATTAATAATCGTATCTTTGAATATGAATGGGATAAACTCACCCATAAAACAGAAGTGAATAGCAGAGTGGATTAAAAACCAGAATGCTTTAATGTGTTGTTTACAAGAAACATACAAGAAACAGAAAGACACAGAGTAAAAATAACGGGCTGGGGCACAATGTATTATGCTTTAGCTCAAGAAAAAAAAAAAAGAAAAAGGAATGGTATAAATCATGATTTCAGACAAAGCAAAAGCAAAACCAGATCCAATTAAAAGAGAAAAGCAGGAAAAACATTTTTCCAAAAGGTACCTTAAATAATAAAGTAACATCCATACTAAACATGTATGCACCAAATGGGATAGCATCTAAATTCTTTTTTATTTGTTTGTTTCTTTGTTTTGGCAGGGCAATGAGGGTTAAATGACTTGCCCAGGGTCACACAGCTAATAAGTGTCAAGTGTCTGAGGCCAGATTTGAACTCAGGTCCTCCTGAATCCAGGGCTGTTGCTTTATCCACTGTGCCACCTAAGCTGCCCCATAGCATCTAAATTTTTAAAGGAAAAGTTAAATGAATTTCAGGAGGAAATAGATAGTAAAATTATACTAATGGGGCTCCTCAACTTTCCCTTCTCAGAACCAGATATTTAACAAGAAAATAAAAAAGAAAGAAGTTCAGGTCAATGGAATTTTAGACAAGTTAGATATGATATACCACTGGAGAAAATTGATTTGGAATAGAAAGGAATGAACCTTTTTTGTCAATGGTACATGGACTCTACACAAAGAATGACAATGTATTAAGACATAAAAATCACACAACCAAATGCATAAAAGCAGAAATATTAAATATATCCTTTTTAGATCATAATGTAATAAAATTACATTAAATAGTCATCAAAATGGATTAAAAATTAACTGGAGGGCAGCTAGGTGGTGCAGTGGATAAAGCACCCCGGCCCTGGATTCAGGAGGACCTGAGTTCAAATCTGGCCTCAGATACTTGACACATACTAGCTGTGTGACCCTGGGCAAGTCACTTAACCCCCATTGCCCCACAAAGAAAAAAAAATTAACTGGAAACTAAATAATCTAATCCTAAGGAATGAGTGTGTCATAGAAACAATAATCTCATTAAAGAAAATGACAACAATGAGACACTATACCAAACTTAATGGGATGGATCCAAAGAAGTTCCTATGGGAAATTTTATATCTCTAAACACCTACATCAATAAAATGGAGAAAGAACAGATCAGTGAATCGGGCATGCAACTAACAAAAATGAGGAAAAGAACAAATTTAAAATCTCTAATTAAACACCAAATTAGAAATCCTGAAAATAAAAGGGGAGATTGATAAAACTGAAAATAAGAGAACCATTAAACTAATAAATGAAATTAGGAGCTGGTTTTATGGAAAAAAATAAGTAAAATAGATAAACTATTAGTTAATTTTATTTTAAAAAGAAGAAAACCAAATTACCAGTATTAAAAATGAAAAGGGTGAATTCACCACCAAGGAAGTTCAAATTAAAGCAATTATTAGGAGCTATTTTGCCCAATTACATGCCAAAAAATCTTGCAATCTAACTGAAATGGGTAAATATGTACAAAAATATAGATTTATTACATTAACAAAAGAGACAATAGAATATTTAAATAACCCTGTCTTTGAAAAATAAATTGAATAAGTCATCAATGGGCTTTCTAAGAAAAAAATCACTAGGACCAGATGGATTTATAAGGGAATTATTTCAAACATTTAAAGAAAGATTCATTCCAATATTATATAAACTATTTAGGGAAATAGTCAAAGAAGGAATCCTACCCATTTCCTTTATGACAAATATATGGGGCTGAAACCTAAACCAGGAAGAGTAAAAACTGAGAAAGAAAACTTCAGATGAATTTCCCTAATGACCTACATTTAAATAAAATATTGTAAAGGACATTACAGCCATATATCACAAAGATCATACAATATGGCAAGGTGGGATTTATACTAGGAATGCAGGACTGATTCAATGTTAGGATATGAACAGGTAGTTTTCTGATGAAGAAATCAAAGCTATCTATTGCTGTATGAAAAACTGCTCTAAATCACTATTGATTAGAAAAATGCAAATTAAAACAACTCTGAGGTACCACCTCACCTCTATCAGATTGGCTAATACGACAAAAAAGGACAATAATACATGTTGGAGAAGCCCTGGAAAAAATTGGAACACTAATGCCTTGTTGGTGGAGCTGTGAACTGATCTAACCATTCTAGAGAGCAATTTGGAATTATGCCCAAAGGGCTATAAAGCTGTGCATACCTTTTGACCCAGCAATACCACTTTTGGGTCTGTTTCCCAAAGAGATCATAAAAAAGGGAAAAGGACCCACATGTACAAAAATATTTATAGCTGCTCTTTTTGTGGTGGCAAGGAATTGGAAATTGAGGGGTTGCCCATCAATTGGGGAATGGCTGAACAAGTTGTGGTATATGAATGTAATGGAATTCTATTGTATTGTAAGAAACGATGAGCAGGAGGAGTTCAGAGAAACCTGGAAGGGACTTGCCTGAACTGATGATGAGTGAGATGAGCAGAACCAGAAGAACAAAATACTCATCCCTATTAAAAATACTAAGAAAAAATATTAGAAAGAACGGGAATAAATGGAGCTTTCCTTAAAATGATAAGTCATATCCATCCAAAGCCAAAAGCTTGCCTTCTCAGGAAGGGTAAATGTTAGCAAGGGAAAGAATTTGAAACTAAAAATTTTTAAAAACTAGTTAAAATTTTTGCATAAAATTGAAAAAAATGAGATGATATTTAAAGTGGAAAAATAAAGGAATCACAAAAAAGAGGCTGTCTGGTCTCATGGCACACATCTGTAATCCCAACTACTGGGGAAACATGAATGACTCAAGATTGGGAATTCTGAGTTATAGTGGACAAAGTGCATTGGCTTTTCGCACTAAGTTTTGTACTAACATGATGAGTTGTCGGGGGCAGAGGGAGGTGAGCACTAGGCTGCCTATGTAGGAGTGAATTATCCTAGGTCAGTAATAGAACAAATCAAAGCTACCATGAAACTTTGATTGAAAACAGACCTGTGGATAGCCCCAGTCCTTTCAGAGTGGGCAAGGTAGAGAGACCAATTTTTTATTTTAAAAAGATGTGTAAGGAAGGGAGCAGGGGGGATGTCATCTCCTTTCACCCTATCAGACAGTATCTCATGTGAGAGCAGCATCATGATAAGAAAGATTCTTGGGATATCGGATATCATTTCCCTATGGGAATGTAAGTGGGATCCTGTCATCATTTAACAAAAGGCCCTAATGGATGCACCATCCACTGTCTTTGCATATATGAACTGGCTGGTGTCTATGAAGTTTTTCTTGAGATTTCTTAAAGTAGGAGAATTTTAAATATGATGTTCTTTTAAGGGACTGGTGATTAAACAAAAACTGTTTGCACTATTATTTTTAAAGGTGATTTGAGGAAGAAACAGAACATGGATCATGATTTTTAAAAATCTAAGGAGCAAGCTGAATGGGGATGGAAGTGGGGAAAAGTACAATAAAACCACATATACCCAAGGCCTCAATATGAAATTACTCTGCAAATAGTTCATACACTGCCTTTTTCAAGGCTTTCTTTTTCAGTCGAATGACTTTCCTCAAGAATACTGATGCCTCAAACGACAACAGGCTTATTGCCTTTTCAAGTTTCCTTTTATGATTAGCAGAATGTATGGGGGGCTGGGATTCACTGAAGTCTATTCCCTTTGAAAATAGAAATTAAACATTCTAAAAATTCCCATTTTAATGCAAAATCACAGTTGAATTTGAAGGAAAAAACGTTTCAACTTCTACATGCTCATATCATCTATACAAGAAATTTGCATTCTAAGCCTCCCTCTTTATGTCCCACTCCCCAGATCTGTAGAACAGAGAAAGGAGACCTTCAAAATATACTGAAAAGATGAGCTAGAAGTTTCTAAAGCCACTTACTTAAAGTAATAAAGGAGTCAGAGCTAAGAGAAGACTATAAACAGTGTGACCTATTCTCATTCCTACATTATCGATCGAAGCTAGAGAAAGTCACAAAACCCTGCTGACTAGGTTCACTCCTGATTTATGTAACATCATCTCAAATGGATCTCTTCACTGCAGCAATGACATCCTTTCAAATGTCCCTAATCACTTCACTCTCCCACTGATGACAGTGACTTCCATTATTTTTCATCCAGGCTTGTCTTCCATGGCATCCTTCCCTTGTACCCTTTTACTTTGGTTCATACATCTGGGGGTGAGGGGAGGGAATAATACCATTCACTGAGAGCTCCCATTTCCTCCCTTTCTCATCATCTCACATTACTCAGATGGATTCCCCTACTATATTTTTCTCCACCCCATCTCACAAGGAGAGATGGTAATTCTTTTTGCCATACCAAACCCCTCTACATGTATCTTTGAGCACATCCCTTCCTGTTTTCTCCATAAAAATGCCTTTTCTATCATCGCAATTTACTCTCTAATCTTTGATCTCTTCCAATCTTCCAGCTCTTCTTCTGCCAACAAACATGCCCATATCTTCCCCATGCTTAAAGGGGAAAACAATCATTATATGATGCTACCATTCTCACTATCTAGTATATCATATCATTTCTTTCTCTGCTAAAGTTTTTGAGAAGGCACTGTACACTAATTCCTTCTACTTTCTCTGCTCTCATATGTATATAATTTATAAACATTCTGCAATCTGGTTTCCAACCTCTTTAATCAACTGAAATTACTCTGGCCAAAATCACCAGTGATCTCTTAATTGCAAAATCTGATGGCCTTTTCTCAATCGTCATCCTTCTCAATCTCTCTGCAGGCATTACCATTTGGCCTCTTCTGGATACTCTTACCTCTTTCAGTTTTCCTCAATCCTATGTGACTCTTCAGTCCTCTTGCTGGATTTTTATCTAAAAGTATTTGTGGTGAGGGCAGGTAGGTGGTGCAGTGGATAAAGCACCTGCCCTGGATTCAGGAGGACCTGAGTTCAAATCCAGCCTCAGACACTTGACACTTACTAGTTGTGTGACCCTGGGAAAGTCACTTAACCCCCATTGCCCAACCAAAAAAAAAAAAAAGGAAAAAGAAAAGTATTTGTGGCATGGCTAGCTAGGAATTTGTAGTAGCAGTAGTGGTAGTAATAGAATTTATATAACACCTACTATATGCCTGGTACTATGCTGAGCATTTTATGAATATTTCATTTGGTCCTCAACAATCTGTGAGAGAGATGTTGCATTATTCTCATTTTGTAGTTGATAAAACTGAAGAAGACAGAAGTCAAATGACTTGTCTGGGGTCACAGTCATACTCTAATATTTATACTGGATCTCAGATATATAAAATATTATAATTTATGCAGCTTTTTTAGCTACTTGTGGGCTTTCTCAAACATATTGCATGCAGCAAAAAATAAATCAAGGATATTTAATATTAATTTAGCAAAAGTAAGTAAAATGATAGTAAAAAAGAAAAACACAATGATGAAAATGATAGCTAAATTAAATAAATTATACAAAATAGACAGAAGAACACTTAAAGCAAAGGTAGATAATCAGATGAGTAGAATAATCCACTGGATAATTTTTCCCCAAGGCAAAAATTTGCTAGGAAGCAATTAAAAGGCATTACTAGTGAAAAATTAAGAATTATCCCAAGCCTCTTCACATTATTACCCACTCTACTAGAAAAGCTTAGATCGAAGATATTACATACATTTTGGAGAGAAAATAGTATATTACCCTCTGATTAAAGCAACAGGACTAAAGTAAAGCCTTCAACCCAGAAGAAGGGCATATAAGTAGTAATATATGGATGAATTTGATCCAAAGTGTTAGGTAGGGCTTTATTCCATTCTTCTTGGATGTTCACTCTTGATATATCTTGCTGTCTTCTTTCATGGTTGGTCTCCAGGCAGTAATAGTTTGAAATGGCTCTCTGTCTTAGGTTCATCCTCTATGAAAATTTATAGCAATAGATGAAGCTAGGACCTCCCCTCTTCCCATTTTACTTACACACACAAACACACACACATTTGTGAACAAATTGCTAGTTTTCTGGTGAATGGAAGAGTTGTCACAAGTCTGTTTCTTCCAGTTTCTTTTTCTTCTCTATCCTCTCTCATTGTCTTTCTCCCTCTGCTCAGTTTCATGTCCAGGCCCCCTTTGAGACAGGATTATATGAGAATCTATTAATTGTGAATTGATAGTTTCTCCTATTGACTGTTTTTGAATAGTTCATCTTAATTCTCCTTTCTTGAGTAAAAGTATACATTTATTTCCTTTTTTGCCAAAACTTTATGTATGTCCAACTCCTAAAGATTCCCAGATCTCTGGCTCCCAAGAACAGATTGTTTAACACGTGTTACCAAAGTAACAGTTGAGGTATCCATTGATCTATCTTGGTTTGTGATCTCAATTCATAATGAGTGCATTTTTTTACTGGTCATATATCATTGATGATATATTTTATATTATGTCTGATGCCCAAGTTATTGAGTGATCATTATTGGTGATATGCCATGATCTATTTGTGTTCATTGTGCATCATAGAAAATGACATTTCTTTAAAAGATACTTCATTTTTTGCTGATAGAAAATTCCAATTTAAAAAAGAGAGAAATAAACCCTTATATTTCTCTAGGCTATTTTACTTCTTTCCTTTGTGAGTTTAAAAAAAAGAACCATTTAAAACAAAGACAAATCCAACCTACAGTTTATATCTATCCCAATATCAGTTACTTGCCAAAATTACTACAGTTTCTTTTTTCCCCCAGGTGATCAATAATTACCATGAATGAGAATTAGTGGAGTTTCTCTTCAGTGGTTAGCTTGACATCACTGAAATGATAATCCTTCACTAATAACACCTTATTACAACATTTCATAATTGTATAATGCTTGAGTAGTTTGGGGACTAGAATCCTGCATCTGAATCTTTAATTTGAGGCCAGAAAATTAAGATGAAGGATTTTTAAAATGATTTAACTTTTGTTAGCTGGAAATGATTTATTTACCTTAGTATACTTTTGAGAGAACTTTTAATTTAGTCTGTAGTGAAGGGGAGGAAGAAATGAGATATGGGAAAAAGGGAAATGCCCAGAATCTGAATACATCACTATTAAGGTTTTATAAAAAGCCGTTTGTAATTATGTTGATTGGTGCCTTATAGGAATATCTTATCTGCTAAATCTAAAGTTTAAAACTGAAAGACCTACCATAGAAGTTTATTTTTAAAGTATGTATGTTCTAGCACATATTAAATAAATAGGACTAATCACAAGACCATGATGCTTACAAACATAAACAGAAGGTAGAAAGACAGCTATGGGAAATGAATGTCTTCTCTTAATGCAGTTAGATCAGGAAAGATAACTAATAAGAACTGTCCATGTAGATTAAGTCTACTCTTAAATCGGAGTAATGAATTATAAAAATCATAGGTATGATTTATATCAAATAACTAAAGCTACTTTTTTTAATCACTTAGTATGAATATTATTTCTTAGTACATAATCCTGGGCTTATGGAAAGCAAAGACATTTCTATTTCTGTGATTGGATGATATATGTATCTAGAAAAAAATCATACACATTTGCACATTCATTTCAACAACAAAAAATATGAAACATCGTAAAGAATATTTTTTGTAACCTACCATGCTTCTTAAATGTCTTTACAGAAATTTGACATCTGGCAAAAACTAAACACATGTAGGACAAGAGAAATAAGTTCCCATTCCAGATGAGAAATAAGTTTAGAGTACTTCATTTAAAATAATAATAATAACCACATGCTCTAATCAAGCATTCAAAAAGACAAAATTAGATCTCAAATATATAACATATAATAATTTGTGGATCTTTTTATGTTTGCTTTGGGGTTTCTTATCTATATCACATATGTTAAGAAAAATCCAGGATATTTAAGATTAATTAGGTAAAAATCAATACAATGATGGTAAAAAGCGCAATGATGAAAACAATAACTAAACTAGCTAAATTATACACAGTATAATTATAGTTTTGAAGACATTGAAGGATAGATGCCGAATTATAGATATTGAATGAGAATATACAGAGACTACAGTAAATTGAATCAATGATTTTATATGAAAATAATCTAATTGCTATGAGTGTTACTTCTAACAATTTGGATCAAAAATGCTTAGAAAAAAATGTTGGGGGGGGGGCAGCTAGATGACACAGTGGACAAAGCACCAGCCCTGGATTCAGGAAGAACTGAGTTCAACTCTGACCTCAGACACTTGACACTTACTAGCTGTGTAACCCTGGGCAAGTCATTTAACCCTCATTGCCCTGCCAAAGAAAGAAAGGAAGGAAGGAAGGAAGGAAGGAAGGAAGGAAGGAAGGAAGGAAGGAAGGAAGGAAGGAAGGAAGGAAGGAAGGAAGGAAGGAAGGAAGAAAAAATATTTAGTAGGGATAAAAATCTTAGCCTTCCTTCTCACTCTAAGAACCAGTAATCTCTTCTGGTTAAACATCTTCTGAATAAATACTCTTTTCCCCACTTCTGTTGTACAATTACTCCTTGGTAACATATGGCAATCTATTCATACCCACAATACATTTTTTCACATTGTTCTCTGCGTGAGGTGCAAATTTAACTCAATGTAATTAGTCAGAGACTATGGTATTTAAAGTTTCACAATCTTCATAGGATCACAGTTGCGATACCAGGATTATGAATATTAGCTAAACTTTCAGTCATTTAAAGCACTGCACAATTCCCCAAATGTAAGATAGCCCAAACTGCTGCTACTCAGCTCTGAATAGAACTAAGCCCAGTTTATCATCCATTTAAAATGTCTGTCCAAGATATATGTACTGATGAATCAATTATTTGTACTATCCATGCAAATACATATCATGATTTCAAAAGCATTCATTATTCATCCATTTGGTTTTCCCATGTGAATAGTTAGTATTAGATATAGATCTCACTTGGGTCTTGGGGAAAGGGCTCTGCAATGTTGCAGGGCTCAATATAATCAGTACAATGTTACTTGTAAACAAGTGCCCTTGAAACACCTCCATATCTGTAGGAATCCCCTTTCATTTGAACTCTGTCCTAAAAATCCTCCTTGATAGAGTCCTACACATTTGATTATCATATGTCTCCTATGTGACTCTGTAATTTTGCAGAACATGTGGTAAGCATATCTCAATGTCATGTGAAAATAGGAGCATATGGAGGGCCTCACCATTGACACGACTCTATCTTCCTTCCAGGCTTTGTGTTAAATACCTTCTCTGACAGTGGCAAATAGCTTTCTCAAACATATGCCTTATGTCTGTTTTATGGTTCCTTTGATATTAATAATCAGAAGATTATTGAACAAAGATATCTACCTTCATTGCACCATTGATCAAAGAATGTTGTATGATTTTTATGTATGTATGAAATATGCCTTCAGAGAGGAGAGCCATTAATTCTGTATTTTATTTGAATGAAAAAAACTTAAACCCTAATAGCAAACAAATTCACACAATGGGAAGATATACAAATGGAGAAAAATGCAAACAAAAGATACCAATGAATATTATTTTCACTTGAACATTATAAATGTTAGGGGCAGCTGGATGGCACAGTGGATAGAGTGTCAGGCCTGGTGTCAGTAAGACATCTTCCTGAGTTCAAATCTGGCTTCAGACACATACTAGCTGTGTGATGCTGGACAAGTCACTTAACTCTGCTTATTTCAATTTTGTCATCTGTAAAATGAATTGGAGAAGGAAATACCAAACTACTCTAGTATCTTTGCTAAGGAAACCCCAAATGGTATCATGAAGTATTTGACACAACTGAAAAAAACTCAACAACAACCAAAAGAATAGATATTAAGGCTCTTCTGATGTGTTGTTTAGTTTGGCTAACAAGTCTCTCTGAGAGAGGGTGAGGAGTATCAGTTGGGATATACAGGTGTTGTGAAAACACAAGATATCAATAAAAATATACTTTAAATAATTACACACATCCACACATTGATTAAAGCTGGAAGGGACCTTGGAGGCAATCTAATCCAACTATCTCATTTTACAGGTGAAGATTTTGAGGTCTTGTGGATACAAGTGGATTGTACAATGAGTAAATTGGCTTATCTAAGAGAGAAAATTTACAGAACTAGGATATGAATTCACATCCTATAACTTCAAATCTAGGAATCCTTCCAATGAACAACAGTCCTCATACTATTTATATTATTAATCTCTATCAATTGAGAAAACCCACCATGGGGGAAATTACTATGCATTTAGTAATGCTTTTACATCAGTTGGTACTGTACTTATCCCAACCAAAGGAACATACATTTGGAAAATAGTAAATACATGTTCAAGACATACTATTTATTCAATTAAAAGTGTGTGCTTTTCTAAAATACAGTTACACTAGATATGTTTTTGAAGCTAAATGTTTATTGAAAAAAGATCAAAATGATAATGCTTGATGCACATATAGATTCCCCAAACCTTAAAAACAAGAAACCAAGATGGTCAGGCCAGAGGAAGTCAACAGCAGATCCAGAGAATCACCTTCCTTTTATTCTACTATGCTAAATCCTAGCACAGATTCATAACAGACAACCTCACTCACCAGGTTTTTCCATCTGCACCTCTGGTTTGGACTCCATGCAATATCATGCCCCAGTCAAGATAAACTAATCCCTGACCTGAAATCTCATCTCCATGAAATCTCATCTTTTCAACTCCCTCAGTTGCCTCTCCCCTCTGACAATAGGGCTGGGGTATGGAGCACTTAACTCCTACCCAAACCTTCCAGAGGACTAGAATCTGAACTTTCCAAGTAACTTTGTTTTCCATCACCATCCCCACTTGATTTGACTCCTTGGATCAGGTTGAGTATGGGATATCCCATGATGATCCCTCCCCACCACACACACACACACACACACACACACACACAAACACACACATTGTATGCTCCTTCAGGGCAGGGCCTTTTTTTTTCTTATTTGTATTCTTAGTACTGAGCACAGTGCCTGACACATTATAGGTGCTTAATAAATGTTTACTGAATTGAATTGATTTTAACTTTTCTTTTTGCTTATGCACTTAACTTTTAAAAAATATGAACATTTTAATATACAAGGAAGAACTCAAAAAGAAGCAGCCTTTTTTGGGGGAGAAATCCATATCAGGGAGATCACTCATCTACCCAATGTCCAACCATAGACACAAGCATGAATTACAAAGAAAAAGGCAATGCTGATATTCAAAAGCGCAAACTTGAAAAGAACTTCCAAAGATTTAAAGCATGTTGCAATATTATAACAACCTTTTGACTAGGTTATCTATCATAGACTACAGTTTGTAGTAGCTAAAACAGAGAACGCTTTATAGAATCCTGTTGTGAGATTATAGCACAAGACATGCAGTGAAGATGATTTGAATTCAAATCCTGCTTCAGAAACTTGCTAGATGTTTCACCACTTAGCCTCCTCATATATAAAATGTGAATGATGATAAGATCACCTACCTCTTAGGATTGTTATGAGGATCAAATGAGATATTCCTAAAAATGTTTTAGAAACCTTAAAGCTCTCTGTAAATACTAGTTGCTGTTATTATTAATTATCAAAAATATAAAGTAAGCACTGTTCATAAAAATGATGGTAAGCATGGAGGATGTCTCATGGCCAATCATTTAAAGAGCATGTGCAAAATAGATCATTGTCCTTGTCATCTGAGCTCTATCCCCAGGTTAGGCCAGCTGGCTTTCCCCAAAGTTTTAAACAAAGCAAAAAGATCTTTGCTCATCTTCAGTTGACACCCTGATCTGTTTTAGGCTGCTGTAAATGTAGAGACTAAGCAGAGCACATGTAGAGACTGGAACTACACTGAGATCAGCCAAAGCTTGAATTCTCATCATCTTCATTAACCACTCTTAATGAAATGATGAGCGTTTAGCATTAAGGTACAGAGTAAAAAGACATACAAATAATTGCAGGGGGAGTAGTTACTCAGGGGTTTCACATACCACAACGGGCTTCATCAGTTCCATTTGGGCAGTCAGGTGTAAAATCGCACACTTTGCTAGATAAAATACAGCTTGCATCTTCGCATGGCACAAACCCAACTTCACAACTGCCAGGCCCAGCAACAGTCTCTTCCCCTTCAGAAAATAAATACAATGCACAATTGCTATCAGGACACTTTTTAAACACTATGCTTACAGTAAAGAAAGCTGGATTTAGAAAGAACTCTTTGTCTGAATTGGATTAAATTAGGTTGGACTTTATTTCATTAAATCAGAGTCCTCACTGTGACCAGTACATTGGCAAGCAGAGCTTTTTCTAGGGAATAATAATATAATAAAAATAATATAATGAATAGGACCTAACACTAGGACAAAGAAAGACCTGAGTTCAAACCTGTAATGATTGGAACAATGCCACCTACTGGAGACTTACTATAGGAAAGTTCCACCATGAGGAGATTGCCTCAGAGGGCAAGGCCATGCTGCTTTTCCTTGGCGTCAGGAAGTGATCTTTGCTCATGGGTACTGTCTATTAAGGCTACCAGCCAATCAACTTGAGGAGCCTCCCATTTTCTGGGAGGGGACAGGAAGGAGGAAGGAGGAAGGAGGGTCTACGTGGAGAGCTCTCTCTCTTTTTGGTTCCTGACTTCACGGTGGTGGTGGTGGCAGAGGACTTCACAGGAAAATTGAGGAAAGATAGGATTGCCATGCTGTTGGAATTCTGTTCTCAATCTTTCTCTATCTTTCAATAAACCCTTAAAACCTAAACTCATTTTATCAGTGATTTTAGTCAGCTTCCCCCAAAACTGGGGGAACAGATTAGAACCCACATTTAGAATCTTAAATCACACAAACCCTACCTTAGATACTTACTGACTTTTTGACCCTGGATAAGTCATTTTATCTCCCTTTGTATCATTTTCCTCATCTATAAAATGAGGTGGTTAAATATGATGTCCTTTTTAGTTTCTTTCCACCCCTAAATCTATGATACTCTGATCCTATGACATAGTGTTAGCAAAAGAGAAAATAACACACTACTTTTAGGAGAAAACAAATCTCTACAGCAACCATCATCCCTGTTCCTCAAATCAAAGGCCTCTTCCAGGTTGCCACATCCAGGGTCTCAGAGTCATCTTCTTTGAGAAATGGGCCATCTCTTCTCCTATTATATGTATGTATGTGTGTGTGTACATATACATATACACACACACATACACACATAAGACCAGACAGGCCTCTGCATAACAATGTCACCCTGCTGTGCCAACCAATTTTCCCAATTTGCCATTCTAGGTAGTTTGGAGATGAACTTAAATGTAGGCTAAAATCAGCATAAAATCTTCTATTTTATTAAGTAAAGTCATTCATTTAATAAGCAATGCAGCAACTAGTTCTAGTGGACAGCCATTTGTGGCTTTAAATTAAGGAATTAAATAAGTCTCTGAATGAATTTATCTTTATAGACTTATGATCCAGTACACTGCAAAAACATATAGGCCCTAGATTCCATTAAAGCAGCAACAGAAAAAAATCAGGAACTTGAAAAATGACAGAAGATCTAAGGAGGTAAGAGATTCTGGGACTGAATACAGTGAATCATAAATGCAGTAAGTCACAGAACCACTTGTCTCCAAATAAGGTAGATAAGGATCAAGAAATCAAAATCACAATGAAGGTGAAGGATTACTATTAGGATCTTTATAGAGTCAGAGAAACAGAAGACTGCAAATGGCAAGTAGGATAACTAAGACCAGAAAACAAAACAAAATTAACAACATTGATTCCCTTTGTCCTCATTATCTCAATATGGACTTCGATTCTCTATGTACAAAATAATCAAACATATAAACGAATTTCCAACCATTCTTTAAAGGTATGTAAGTTTAAGTACTCTGATGTTGATGCTTAAAAAAAAAAACTATCTAGATGCACTTAAGCATCACAAGGGAAGAAATTGACAATTTTTTAAACTCCTTTTAACTCCTACTCTAAAATATGAATTTCATTATATGCTCATTTGCAATGTCAAATTCATATTAATAAGAAACAACTTTCACAGAACTGTCTGAAAGGGTATGTAAAATGAATTTCTAAACTATTGTAGAATTATTTTCATTAAATAAGGAGTCTATAACTTTTTTGTATGTCAGGTACTCCTTTGGTAGTATAGCAAAGCCCATAGACTTTTTCAGAATAAAGTTTTTAAATACACAAAATAAAGCATATAAGATTGCAAAGGAAACCAACTCTATTGGATTATTCTTCCCATCTAAATTCATTGACTTTCTGTAATCTATTTAAGGACTACTTGAGTGCCTATGGACCTAGGGCAAGAGCCTCTGCCTTAAAGTAAGTTTAAAATGACAACAAATGAGAAAGGAAGGAAGTGAGGGAGGGAGCAAAGAAAGGAAGGAAGGAAGGATGGAAGGAAGGAAAAGGGAGGGACGGAAGGAAGGACAGAGGGAAGGACAAAAGGATAAAAGGGCTGAGGAAGAAAAAAAAAGAGAATATTTTTAAGCAGTTACTACATGACAGCTCTATAATACTGTCAGAAAGTAGGCACATGGCTTTGCAAAGCATGCTATGGCATATGTTTTCCCTCATTGAAATTGTTATTATTTGACCAAAGAAGATACAAATCTGTGACAATAATATATGTAATAATGTGATTTTCATGCATTTTTCTTTACTGTCAAATAGGTCTGAATGGTTATAATTAGAAGAATGAAATACTTGCCTTTGCTTTTAATGTTTGTACTTGACAGTGACTTGAGAGAAACGCCACAATCTGGAGTAATACTGATGTCATCCACAGCCACAATGGCATTTTCTGAAAAAATGGTAGCTTGCAAAATGAGCTGTAATAGCAAAGAAACAAAATTTATGCTCCAAGAAGTACATTTCTAAAGAATTCCCAGTATGGAAAGTGAAACACTTTTGCATATGCTCCTACTCTCAATTTCTGGAAATTCTTTTGGGAACCAAAGAAACCAAATCCCATATTTAGAAGGCCAGAAATGCTTTGACAGCAACTTAGGTCACCTTCATAACTTAGATAACCTTGTTTCAAATAAAAATGGCAACATTCATCACATCTGAAGGGATGGCTTCCCATTGGAACCATTAAGAGTGATATGCATTGTAAATGAGCTACTTCTGGTAATCAACTGTGGTGGTTTACAACTCAATTTAATTGAGACATGAATTAATTTGTAATGGGCCTGCTGAAGGCACTGATACATTTCCATACAGGAATATGTAAATACATACATATATATTTGTGGGTAGACATATATAAATACACTTAGCAAAATATATAACACAAACACTAACCCCACAGCCACTCATTAATAAAATTCATATTCCAAAACAACCTTACACCATATATTTAAATGCAATTAAATCTAACACTCTTATCAATTACTTATGTGATTTTGCAACATATTAGATGTGTCTATACTTTCTTCATAACCCTTCTGATACAATTTTGCTATCCTCAAATAATGAGAATAGAATCAACTCTAAAACTAAGAAGAATCTGAATACAAGAGTCAGTTCTAATATTGGATATATGATCCCGGGAAAGTCACAACTTCTCAGTACTCTAAGCAATTCACTAAGTTGCAGCAAAGATGCTGACCTGAATTAGAAGAGAGAGTTTCCTCACCTGGGAGTTCCCTAGACCAATGAAATCATGTATGTAGTCCCTGTCCCTCTGCTTTAAAAAAAAAACAATAACAACAAAAAAGCATCAGCAATAACCTCAAAAGTATTTTTTGGAGGACACACACAAAATATTCAGACTGTGGCACAGCCAGAAAATTCTTTTTAGAAATCTTTTAACGCCTAGGTCATGCACTGAAATCTACATCCATTGCAGAAACAAAACAAATTGGTTGGACATATTGCACAACTTTTTCCTCATAGACTTGGCCTAAACAAGTCCATCTTCCCACCACCTGGAAGGCTATGCCTTTGACACAGAGATACAAATCTCCAGGCATATCAAAGAGAAGGTTTCTGTGTGGTCAACTTCAAAATATTGTTTTCCTATTTAGTGTGTAAGGATATACACAGAGCATGGCAGAGAAGGATGAAGCAATGAAAAGTATGGCCACTAAGGGTAATGAATCCCAAAAGGGGAGAGTCTAAGCTGGAGCCACTCTCCAAGCTTTAAAGGGAACAAGGGTAAAATAACACAACAGGAAATGGAAGCACAATTGAATTCCATTATAATTACATACCACAATTTGTTCAGCCATTCCCCAAATGGTGGGCATCCCCTCTATTTCCAATTCTTTGCTACTAGAGAAGAGCGTGCAAAGATCATAAGAAAGGGAACAAATCCAAACCTAAATCGAACGCTTACTCAGAGGCAGAAATATTGACAAGGTGTGGCTAGCAAAGCTGAGACTAAGTGAAATAGATCTTCACGTCCTTTATCTAAGTTACTTGTGAGAAATTCCTGGCCCTTTCTTCCCCATACTCATCTTTCTTGTGGACAACAAACCATGTCACCCAAAATATAAGTTCTCCAGATTCACTTGGCATCCTCAGCTCACAACTAAACATTCCAGTAACGCCTTTGCCTTTTGACTTCATCTTATTCAGATACACTGTCTCTGTGTTTCTGAGGACAGGAAGAATACATCCTATTCATTAGACTGAGGTATCCATATTGTGCCTGAGGCTAATGTAACCCTTTTAGAACCCCTTAAAGGTCTTGATAATTCTTTTTTTTTTTTAATTATTCATTCACACCTGAATACATACTACTTGGAGTTAAGTAACTGCAGTTTTTTTTTTTTTTTAACAAAAACAGTTTTCGCAAATTATCATCAACCCTTATTATCAAAGGAGAACTTTTTCACATTGTAGTTTATTTACAGGAAACCTTGTTTTAATATTTTAAAATTTTGCTGCAAATAAGAAATTACTCTACTCACTTGATTCTTTCCTTTGTCAACATCTCAAACTCCTTTTATTACTCTTTTCATGGGGCTCCCAGGTACATTATGCAAAGCCAAAAGCAATCATTTTCCCTGCTCTAGGGAAGGCTTGAAAGGCTAACAGCTCTATTCAGATAGGTGTTCTGCATCAATCTGAAAGGAACACTTTTTTTTCTCAAAATGGAAGCCAAGACTAATCGGAGCATTGAAGAATTTCTTGGTTCTCTTCAGGTGGGTCTATACAATGTGTAAACATTACCTTCCTGAAGTAAATTGTCCAAAAGGTCCAGATATTTATATTGCAATGTCAGTCTTCCAAAGCCAAATAAAAAAGAGTTAGAGGTTATACACACCTTGGTTCTCCTACATTAATACAGATAATGCCATTAACTATTTACTTAATTATAGTACTTATATCTTTAAATAAAAAGAAAAGAAATAAAAGAAATCCATCTTTTCCCTCTACCCCACCTCTCCGCCTGGGGAGAGGCAGTCCAGTGCATAGTCCGAAACCTGTAGAGCACTGGCCTCAAAGAAGAGTTGGGTTCTGGTCCTGCCTTTGCCACACACAGATTGTGTGCCCCTGGGCAAGGCTCAGGAACACATGGAACTTTATAAAACTAGAAGTAGCTGAGCAAACCCTAAACTGCATTGGGAGAGGAAGTTACCTTACCAGAATCTCCCAGTATCAATAGGGTTTTGGTTCCAGATCCATTCTCACCTTAAGGCATAAGAAAATTAGTGGATCAAGTGTTGGGCCTGGAGTCAGGAGCGCTCATCTTCCTGAGTTCAAATCTGGCCTCAAACACTTACTAGCTGAGAGACCCTGAGTAAGTCACTTAACCCTGTTTGCCTCAATTTCTTCAACTGTAAAATGAGCTGGAGAAGGAAATAGCAAACCACTCCAGTATCTTTGACAAGAAAACCACAAATGGAGTAAAAAAGAGTTGGACACGACTGAACAACACAACTCTTAAATTTAATCAATTGAACCAAACAAAATTATTGAGTTGAAGCTAAAGACAGTTCTTCTGGTAGGCAATTACTTAATTGATCCATCAACACATTTTCCAAAGAATAGGCTTTGAGAATTTCAGAAAAGATGTCTCAACAAAGAGCAAAGTAGGAAGAAGGGAGAGCCCCTACTTCCAGAAATTCAGAATGCAATTTAAGAATTTAAAACTTAAATCATTCTTAGATGGCCCAGATTCCCAAAACAAGTATTATATTTACATACATAAAGTTTAGAACACCTGTTTGTTATTTTTAATCTTAAATAGATGTCATGTTTACTTCATTTTTCATTTTTGGAAAAATGAGCATTGATTTTCCAAAGAAATTCTTGACAGGCTAAGTTAGCATTTGGTTCATTCATAGTTATTTAGATTGCTTTTGAGAGGAAGAAGGGAAAAGGTGAAAGAGAATAGAAAGAAGAAAAAATAGGAAGAAAAAGAGAGACTATGAGCAATGAGCAGAAAGGAAGGAAAATAAGAATAAAATGATCTCTTTGTAACTAAATAAAAGGTCACTGTGTTAAAGTGAGGTGTTTCCTTACAAAATAAATATTAATGGAGAGCCAGAATCAGATCATCAACAGCAAAGTAACTTCAGAAAGAATACATTTTCACTCTTGCCCTATAAATCTTAACTTTCAGTGGAATTTCCAAATAATGTCAAGAAATTAATATTGACTGTAAGTACTGACTCCAGAAAATACTTGACACCTAGTATTAGTCATTATTATAGAGCATTAAATACAAATGTCAAATTTCTTATTTTATCTGACACACATTACTCATAACAATAGTAAATGTGCAAGGAACCTAGATCAATATGGTATAGGTGTGAGACTCCAAAGATGTATGCCTATGAAGCAATATGATATTCACAAGGCATTTGGAAATGTTAAAGATTACAGATGGTTAATCAAGAAACATTTAAGTGCCTACTATATGCCAGGTACTGGGATTATACTGATAAATATGAAATGGTCCATGCCTTAAAGAACTTAAAATCTAACAAACTAGTTTTGTCTCATTATGAAAATTGGGGACATGAGTTACAGAAAGAGAACTCATGGAATCTCTAATTCTAAACTAGCAAGGTAGACATCTTCCCAATCTTCTCACTGAATGATAAAGAAATTGAGATGCCAACTGACTTGTTGGAGATAAACAAACACTAAGCAGCTGAGGCAGGATTTGAATCAAAGTGCTCAGGTTCTAAGTTCAGCATACTTTCCACTACTATATATATATCACATTACTAGATTTTTCATAAGGGACATTGTCTTACCATGTCACCCTTTTAATGATGGACCCTACAGTTTTTCCAGAAACCATGACTTCAGTTACTGAGCTTTGGAATTCCTACCCTCTGGCCATGCTAACCTAATAATTATATGTAATAATAATACTATTATATGTAATAATATGAGACTATTATATCTAGCCAGCACTTGCCCATATTCCTGCATTGTTCAACCACCTTTTATCCTCTGAGGATGATAATAAAATTTATAGAACTATTTTTTCTGGTCAAGGCACATCAGTATATTTGCTTTATGGCTCCACTCACCAATCTTGTGATTTCCTAAACTGAAACATTCTTCCATGGATCTCAGTTCCCTACATGTGTCATTGCTGCCCCACCCCCATTAAAATGGAAGCTTTCTGAAGGGAGGACTGCCTCTCTCCCGTATTTGTATGCTCCGATGTTTAGTATAGTGCCTAATGCAGTGTAAGTGCTTAACAAATGAATTTTCATTCATTCCTTCACTCACAGATGTCTAAAAATACAGCAAATGAGAAATCTGAGCAAATCAGGATTTTTAACTGCATTAGAAAATATTATTATTAATTATCTCAGAGCACTTTTGTAAAAGTAAAATAATAAAAATACCTATAAATATGGCATAGCATGGAAGCTTTCTTAACTCTATAACTCCTAGAATAAGGAGGAAAAACACCCAAGATTTCCCACTATTCTTCCTTCCCTAATAATTTGAAGAAACATGAAGTTTTACCTCTCGGTTTTCTGGACGTGAGGAATGATATAGTCTTGCAAGTCATCAGTTTGATTTTTAAATTAAAAAAAAAAAATTCAAGGATAGCCAGAGTTAGTGACTGTCCTTTAAAATTCCCAGGCTTGGTAGCTAGGTGGCGCAGTGGATAGAACATCGGTCCTGGATTCAGGAGGACATGAGTTCAAATCCGGCCTCAGACACTTGACACTTACTAGCTGTGTGACCCTGGGCAAGTCACATAACCCCCATTGCCCTGCCAAAGAAAAAAAATTTCCAGGCTGGATGAAGCTGACCTTAAAGCCTGCCTTCACATTAGTCAGCTATGACTAAGGACTGAGTATATTGGTATAGTGTAATGATCTGATATGCTAACTTCTCATGGATTTTAGAGGTCAGAAAGGTTGAGTTCAGAAGGACATATAATTTGGGAGCATCCAGGCACTAAAATACATTTAGATATCTAAGAATCTCAGAATAGGATAAATTCCTGGCATGTGAAATAGCTCTAAAATGATGTGACCAAAATCATGAGGAATTCATTTCTCTCTTAAATTTATTAATGAATCTACAACCCAGACTAGAGAAATCCCAGAGGCACTCAGAGTAGACTTAAAAATTCAGATTAATGAACAGCTATCCTCAGATAAGAGGAAAGTCAATTCCAAGATCTTCAAAGAATTAATAATGTCTTCACTATTGAGACCAGATTTTCTCTGGGAAAAAAAAAATGATTTTTGTTTCTGTTGAAGGGCAAGCTAAAATTCTGGAATTGTCTCCCTCTAGACCAGTCTATTAGTAAAAAAGGACTTCAGGAAGGATAGAAACCACTGACTTAGTAGAATTTTTCTTATATGATTATCTAGCTTCAGTTAAGTTACACTCTGATGCCACATCACGGCATGGGAATGACCCAAGGTTCTCACAGGCTAAACCAGCAGACTGAAAACTCTATGAGATCCTACACATTGCTGAAAAGGTTTTGAGTAGAGGCCCTGTGTGTTTTTTGAAGCAGCTAGTCATAAAATGGATAGATCTCAGGACTTGGAGTTAATAAGACCTGAGTTCAAGGCCAGCCTCAGACACATACTAGCTGTGTGACCCTGGGTAAGAGTTAGGACTTTTGATCTAATATTGTTCCCTCTCTCAACATCTGCCATGCCTAACAATACTTCTGGAAAAAAATAAAATGGTTTTACAAAATATTCTTCTCTCTCACACTCCTTATGACCTCTCCCTCCAACTCTTACCTATTATGTAATTACTTATTATATACCTATATTAGTATCAAGATACTAATATTTTAAGAGTACAGTTTCATTCTTTTCTTTATTTCCCCAGTACCTAACATGGTGTCTAGTACATGATGGAGGTTTAATAAATGCTCAATGAATAAGTGATGGATACTCCCAACAGAATCCAGGAAGTTAGGGGTTTTTTTAAATAAGTATAAGTATTTCAGTTTGTCCTATTATAAGTAATTAATAGAATATTGGTCATATTCATTAAACACATTTCCTGGTAAGGGCTCTTCATTCACTGAGGTAGATTGCAGAACTCTATTACTTGGTAGATACTATCCTCTCTTCAAATTGCCATAATTAAAAGATCACCTAGGGGCAGCTAGGTGGCACAGCCCTGGATTCTAGAGGACCTGAGCTCAAATCCGGCCCCAGACAAAACACTTACTAGCGTGTGACCCTGGGCAAGTCACTTAAACCTCATTGCCCTGCCCCCCCCCAAAAAAAAAAATCCATCACCTAGATTTGGTGCGAATTATAAAGGCTGGCCTTTACATAACAATTGTATAGTTCCTTACTTCACCCCTACCTTTCATACTTGGTAAGACAAATAGAGCTTTTGCTCTATTAATATAATCTATGAGAAAACCCAAACAAATTCCTAGAACATGAGGCATAGGAGACATTAAAGGAACATTTGTTTTATATCCCATCATCCCTGACTACAATCTGTCTTTTCTCCAAATCTTCCTTCACACCACTCCCAGATGAAAGAGTCATGATTGTGCCACTCTCTTATACAAAAATCTTCAATAGCTCCCCACTGATGTCCTATACTTTAGCGTGACACATTGATAGTTTCTATATAATAAAATGCCATATATATGAATGAATGAAAGGGTGGATGCATCGATGAATGGATGATTCAACAAAATCTGGCAATTAACATATATGACTACATTAAATAAACTACTTTGATGACCTTTTTCTCGACTTACCTGAAAAGGCAGAAATGGTTCTTCAGATGTAGGATACAGAGAGATATTTGCTTGTGTCCAGTGAGATTTGGAGGGTTCTAACAGGTCACCTTGCTTCTGCAATTCACCATCTAGGGATGTTCTTGTAAAAATTGAGAGCTGTGAATTCTGGGACAAATAATACCAAAACCGCACCTTTTGAAAATATTTTAAGGGGAAGTGAAAAAGGTCATATTAATGTGGATTAATCATATTTACACAGTTTTAATGATAGGACAAAAATTTGTAGTAACTTTAGTGTTTTCAATTAACTATTTTTCAATGGATACGCATCACCCAAAGCAAGATGGATGGAAAAGCTTTCATTCAATCAACAAGCACTTATTAAGCAACTATTTTGTGCAAGGTACTATAGAAGATGTTAATGTGAAAAAGATACAGTCCCTGTTTGATACTCAGGGATGCTTACAATTCATTTTGATAAGTAAGAGGGCCACAAATAACTATGAAACAAGGTAGGTGATGATGCTATACCAAGTCAGATTATGAGAAAAGAGCAACTTATCTCAGAGGTCAATGTATTATAGATTTAGAATTCAAAAGGAGCTGTTAGAGGTAATCCAATCCAACCCCTACATTTTACAAATGAGGAAACAGAGATGTAGGAAGATTAAATGACTTTTCCAAGGTCAGATGACTAGTAACTGACAAAGGGAGATTTTTGAACCCACCTCTTTTTGTTTCAAATCCAGCACTCTCTACACCATATCAAACTGCCTCACAGAAATGAAGTGGAAATGATGATTTTCAGTTGGAGCAGTAGTTAAAAATTCATTGAAGAAATATTTGGGCCAAGCATGAGAGCCCACATCCATAATTCCTGCTACTAGGAAGGCTAAGACTGGTGGATCATTTGAGCTCAGAAATTCTGAACAACAGGCTGATCAAATATCCATACCAAATATGGCACCGATATGACCAACCCTGGGAAATGTGCAGGTGCAGGGCCATTAGATGGCCTCAGCAGGGATGAACTGATCTGTGTCAGAAGAAGCAGATAAAAAATCCCATGCTGATCAGAGTTCCCTTACCTGAGAATTCCCTACCTCAGTGAAATCACAGTTCAAATATCTATCCCTTAAGGTTATGTTATCCTTTATAGGTAATAAGATATTTTTCTCATAATAACCTTGTAAAGTTGGTTGTACAAATGCTATTGTGCCCATCTTATAGGCACAGAAGCTTCAGCTCAGGTGAGTCATGTGACTTTCTCAACCTCATACAGGGTAATAATAAGTGGCAGAATCAGGACTCAAAACACAGGCATTGTGACCACAAGCCTACAGCGTTCTATATCCCTACCAACTCTGCAGCTGAAATTGCAGGGCCCCAGAGTCCAGAAGAAAGATTAGGACAAAAATGAGAGATTTCATAGTCATCTACATAAACCTGAGGGTTGGAGCCATGCATAGATAAAAGCATCAAAGGAGGGATTTGAGAAAGAGAGAGAGAGAGAGAGAGAGAGAGAGAGAGAGAGAGAGAGAGAGAGAGAGAGAGAGAGAGAGAGAGAGAAATGAGCTCTCCATCCTGTGGAATGCTTCTAGAGAAAGAAGAGCCAACGAAAGGCAGAAAGAGAGGTCAGGAGAATAGGAAGCAAAGCAAAAGAGTTCAGAATCACAGAAGTAGAAGGAAGAAAAAAATGACAAGGGGATTGGTCAGTAACATCAAATACTTCAGTGAAGGATAAGAACTGAGAAATCCCATTGGCTTCTCTTCCTGAATATAAGTACCAGAGATAGAGAGAGCTCAATAGATATACACAGACACTTTAGTGTATTACAAGAGGATGGTCACTCATAGTATTATTCTGCTCCCATGAAGGTGGCCCAGAACTCTTCCCTCAAAGCTTGTCAACCAGCTTCCAAGGAATAACTTTAAAGATACACTGTTTACAAGACAGCTGGAACTGGACAGTTATTTACCTTTATAAGGCAAGCATGGAAATGAGCAATCTGTTCTGAATTCATATTTCAAAAAGAAATTTTCAGATTTCAGCTACACCATGTCCCAAAACTCTGAGGAAAGCCTTAAGCTTCAATAACTTCAGAAGGAAAAAATTCTACAAACATTTTAATTGAAAAGATATTTAATATTTTTAAATATTGATTATCTTATGAAAATTCAATAGGGTCTTGTTCCTCTAGTCATTTTTTTACCTTTGTAAAACTCATCAACTGCTATTCAGTGACTGAAAAGATTATATTTCCAACCCTAACCTTAAGGTAATCCAAAGAATGAAGCTTTGATGCATACAGGACAGTTTTAACATAGCTGCAAAAGAAAATGACTAATAGAGATAGATCAGGTGACTGAGGTGGCCAAGCAAAAGGACCTGCCCTGCCATTCTACTAGTCTGAGAAAGTGGTTTCCAGAAACTGTCATACACACAAAATGCATAATGACAGGATACCCTGCCTTGTCAACTTTAAAATTAAAAACATTATACAAAAATCACATAATTAAAAAAGTATAAAAGCAATGTAGTTACATTTTTCAAGTGATATATTTGTAAGGTTGTAGCATTTATACTTCTGATGTTGTTAAATCTTAACTGCACAAAGATTTGCAGGACACCCTCCACATTCACACCTACTTGTACTTTTGTCAATTTCCACTTCCTTTGATTTACTAATCCAGGAACTTGCAAGGCTTATATCATCTTATATTTTTTTACCCCTTATAGATTTGCAGCCCCTAGAGGTATACAGACATTTAGGTTATTAGGAGGGCACATGGTACACTGGAAAAAATGATTGATTTGGGGGGCGGCTAGGTGGCGCAGTGGATAAGCACCGGCCCTGGATTCAGGAGTACCTGAGTTCAAATCCGGCCTCAGACACTTGACAATTACTAGCTGTGTGACCCTGGGCAAGTCACTTAACCCCCATTGCCCTGTCAAAAAACAAAAAACCCCAAAAAACAAAAAAACAAAAAAAAACAAAAAAACAAAAATGATTGATTTGGAGTTAGAAGACATGGATATTAATCATTACCCTAAGTCACATTCAGTGTGGCTTAGCCTCTCTCGACTTCCATGTCCTTATCTGTAAAATGAAGGGATGGGCTTGATTCTCGCTAAGGGCCCATGCAGCTCTCAATCTAGAGTTCTATGACATGTACTAAGAGTGGATAGATCACTCTTTCTGGAGTGATCTTTTTGCATTCAAATCCTACCTCTGATGCTAACTAGCTATGCAATATTGGAGCAGTCCCTTAACCCCTCTAGGATGCAAGTTCTTCTGTAGAAATAACAAGATTGGACAAGAGGATGTTCAAGATCTCTCTCATCCCCAGTTCTTTGTTTGTTTTTTTTAGTGAGGCAATTGGGGTTAAGTGACTTGCCCAGGGTCACACAGCTAGTAAGTGTTAAGTGTCTGAGGCCGGATTTGAACTCAGGTACTCCTGAATCCAGGGCCGGTGCTTTATCCACTATGCCACCTAGCTGCCCCCATCCCCAGTTCTTTGATTCTTTGATCTTACTGCTTTATTCTCCATGGAGCAAGCAACTGACCAAAGGACATATTAGTACACATTCAAAACCCACCTAAAATTTGTTCAAAAAACATTAAGTACCATCTCCAACAATACACAAACACTCCCTCATTCTATTTCCTTATACATCTCCCCAACCATATCCCAACACTAGAGACCTTCTTCCCATCCTATATTGATTTTATTAACAATGTCTTACTATCACCATGCAAGCCCCTTTTTTTGAGTTAGAAAGCATTCAGAGACTTTAATCCCCCTCTTAACCTCCATACTTTCTTACCAAGGTCCCTAATACAAAGAACAGTTATCAGTGATAACATTACCTTCAAAGTTGGTACCTGTATACAGGTTTTGTTTTGTTTTTTGTTTGTTTGTTTGTTTGTTTTTTTTGCAGGGCAATGGGGGTTAAGTGACTTGCCCAGGGTCACACAGCTAGTAAGTATCAAGTGTCTGAGGCTGGATTTGAACTCAGGTACTCCTGAATCCAGGGCCGGTGCTTTATCCACTGCGCCACCTAGCTTCCCCAGAAACTGTATACAGTAAAGAAAAAAGTTGCAGAAAAGTTGATGGAGAAGAAGTCATTAGCTAGTACAATCTAGGCCACACCACTGTGATCATACAGACCTAGATTTAGAGTTGGAAAAGAACCTGGAGGCCACCTTGTTCAACCTCTTCAATTTATTGATGAAGAAATTGAGGGCAAGAGGGGTTAAGTGACTTTCCCAATGTCACTTCTTATTTCTCTACTATCTGTTCTTCCTACAACTTTATAACTGAACATACTGTGTGGACTTGACTTCAGCATACTGAAGTTGTAAAACGACCATCTAATCCTCCCACAATGAGAATACCACCGAAATTTAAAGTTGGAAAAGAACACAGGCCTGGAAAAAGAAAGAATGTCAGGAATAGAACTCTTTTCTAAAGGCACAGAGGGGATCCATTTCAGATGCCCTGGGTTTTCACATCCTTTTTTTCATTTTTTCTTCATCCTTAAGCATCTATCCCCTTTTTTTTTTGCAGCTTTGTTCTTTTTTAGGTCCCCTGTTAATAACCCTGCAGGAAACAAGTTCAGAGTCGCTGAAAGCTTCCAGCCTCAAACTTGCTCCATTTTCTTAATGTTTCAGCTGAAGAGATAATATTAATTCACTTTAAAATATCATTTTAAGGTTCACAGAGTGCCTTCCTCATTGCAATCCTGAGAGGTAGATATGGCAAGTACTGTTATTGCCATGAAATACCCACAATGGAACTGAAACTCAGTGATAGTGACTCCTCAAGAGCTAATAATACATGACTAGAGTCAAGATATGAAACCAGATGACTCTTGGTCCAGTTTTCTTTCTAGTATTTTATCTCAGGTTAGAGTTTGATTCAGTTTTCACATTAGTCATGTCTTTGCCCCCAAATGAACACATGGTCCTTTTGATTGAGGTAGCTTTCCATGTTTTACTGTAAGTTTCAACCTTCACATTTGTGAAAAACTCAGAATCAAAAAGGTTGTAGCTTAATTAAAATATTGTGGAAAGATTTAATTAGTATTCCCCAACGACAATTAAATTTTAACTTCCGACTGTAAATTACAACATGGCCCGAGCTTGTTAATATGCAATAGCGAGCACTATAAAATAGGTTGTACAGAACAGGTACAAACCCCACCTGGATTTCAAACTGTCAAACTGTCATTCACTACATAACCATCAGCAGGTTACTTTAATCATGTATTAAGAGAGAGTACCAATGGGATCCAGCCTGAATTGGCAAGGATTTTAGAATTTTTATTTAATTTGCCATTTTCACAGGATTTGAATAAAGTTTTGAAAGGAGTTGCTTTTTTTTCTTATTGTAGGGGCAATAAAATTCTCCTATTTCATGAAAATGTAGCTTTTAAATGAAAATATAAGTACTATAAGTTATCTGATTCTTCTGTGATATACATACAGGTCACGTTAATATACAATGTTTCATTTTAAATAGTAGACGTATACACATTAAATATTATATATACATATATATATATATATATATGTGTGTGTGTGTGTGTGAGTATATATACACACACATTATATATGATCTTTGAGAACACCAATAGAGATATTTCTTCCACAGGTACAAATTGTGACCCATTTGTGTGTCCTTACTTTGTCGATTCTTATCCATAATTTCCCTCAATTCCTCTAAAGAAGTTCCACTACCATGGTAAAAAGCCTTCCGGTAGCTCACATATTGTGGGCTTTTACTGGAGTATTTGGACCATCTATTTGTTATCCTTTACACCACCCATATAACCAGGACATTTTCTCTTCTGATCATAAAGTTTCTTATTGATGGCCTTTATAACATGATTTGAATACATGCTTCAGAAGAAAATGTATTAGATATGGAATCAGAGAAACTTGGCTCAAATCACAAGCTCTGTCACTTTTTACCTGTGTGACCTTGGACAAATTGCTTACATCTCTGGGCCTTAGGTTATTCAACTATAAAATTAAGGAATTAGACAAGATGTCTTCAAGTCTCCTTACATTTCTAAATCTATGATCCTACAAGCCTATAACCATAAGCCATGAACTACTTTGGCCTACCAGGGAGAGCTATTGCCCTTTGAGTATCCTACAAGTTTTATTCCTCAGAGCTAATGATGTCCCAAGATTTGCAACCACACAAGAGGGTCAGAAGAATTTCTGTATTGGAAATAAAATAACTACTGATTCACATGCCTACTTCCTCATCATTATAAAATCTTTATAAGAATGAAATACACACGGGGGCATCTAGGTGGCACAGTGGATAAAACACTGGCCCTGGATTCAGGAGGACCTGAGTTCAAATCCAGCCTCAGACACCTGACACTTACTAGCTGTGTAACCCCTGAGCAAGTCACCTCTCATTGCACTGCCAAAAAAAAAAAAAAAAGAATTAAATAGACAAAGGGAAGAGAGGTCTGCAGAGGAGACCATAACTTTACCATCACATAATTGGCTAAAAGATGCAGAAAATGAATACAAGATGTTTCCATGTTTATTGTTTGTGGATCACCAAAAAAGAATTTAATTTAGTAGAGGAAAATTCAGCCTTGATAGCTTTTCCCCAAAAAGGAAGTATATCATGCATATGTTAAGATCAGACATGATTTCATGACAAATGAAGCCTTGGAAACAATTCCATCCAACAGTTCTCTGGCTATTAATAGAGAAAAAGGCATAAGCCAAGGAGGTCTATATTCAACAAAGATATCCACTATATTCATGGAAGATTTCTTGCAAAAATTCCAAGTGGAAGAGAAATTCCCTATAAATGGTGAAGTATTCCAGATGTTCCTGGTTGTGGATGATATACCGATTGGCTCAAGCTCCAAAACATTAGAGAGTCAGGTCAATGATATCTATGATAATTCAAAACAAATCAGCCTAATAATCTACACAAAGAAAAGTAAATGGATAAAAATTGCCTAATATTAGACTATGCTATGTATGCAGATGGCCAGCCCACAGAGTTATTTTAGCATTATATAGATTTGGAAAAGTCATTGCAGAATAATAATGAGTTGGACCAAGAATTAAACAAAAAGAATAGTCTAGATTGCATTTGGGAAATGGCACAAGGCTTTGAATGATCCCATGCTGCTCCCCAGTGCAATGAATCATCTTTGCAATACCAATTTCATGTGTATATGTATGTGTGTATGTAAGTTGTAAGGGGCTAAAATTCTAGCTGTGATGTCTAAAATCTAATGAGTGGCCGCCTTCAATTAGAAGCTTTAGCAAGAGTTTATTTTTAAGTATTTATTAAAGTGCATCAGAAGTTGGTGAGGAGAGAGAGAGGTAAAAATTGAACTATTTCTAAGGGTGCCCTGCATCTCACCCGCCAAAGCCCAAGTCAGGAACCCCAAAAGCCTCACCTCAGCGGCTTCTCCTAGAACCTCTTGTGAAACCGGAAATAGGCCTGTACACACACACACACACACACACACACACACACACACACACACACACACACCTCCAAGCTAATTGACTGGTAACTTTGACTGACACAATTAATAGGCCGTAACTTCCGGACACTAAAGTAACATGGTTTCCAAGTCACATGCTTTCTCCTCATGACAGAGCTTCCCTGAAATATCTTTCTCAACAGGTTGTTAGCACTCTAAATCTCACAGTGTATATATGTGTGTGTAAAATGCTAAAGTTTGCAAAACAATCAAGCAATTATTAAAACTTTATTAAGTAACTACTATGTACTCTGCTATACACACACACACACACACACACACACACATATTGCTTAATATGTGTGTTGAATTGAATTGAAATTTTTCTGGATATACCAGAAGGAACAATGTACCTTCTATCCTAGGACAACCTGTGAAAGCCAAGTTTGTATTGATGACAAATATAAAATAATTCCAAGATTGGCTAGATTAGTAGCAATATAAATATCTAGAATTAAAAGTTTAGGGCCACTAGATGGCACAGTGATGGCCCTGGATTCAAAAGAACCTGAGTTCAAATCCAGACTCAGACACTTGACACTTAATAGCTGTGTGCCCCTGGGTAAATGACTTAACCCTCATTGCCCCCACCAAAAAAAAAAAAAGTTTAAAGGGTTAAATCTGACTAATGTGAGAGTTAGTAGTGGTGGTGGTGGTGGTAGTAGCTGTTATTGTTAGTAGTGGCACTAATAACATTTATATGGTGCTTACTATATGCCAGACACTGTGTAAATAATTTACAATTACTGTCTCATTTGATCCTCACATCTCACAACTCTGGGGAGTAAATGCTATTATCATCCATATTTTATAGATAAAGAAACTAAGGTTAAGTGACTTGCCCAGGATCACATAACTAGGAAGTGCCTCTGGCCAGATTTGAACTCAGGTTTTCCTGACTCCAGGATTGACACTCTATCTTCTGCACCTAGCTTCCCCAGTAGAGACTATGGTATAAATGATGCTGTAATATCTATAGTAAAGCAACATGTGTGCAGAGTTAATAATTTTTTAACATTCTAACTGGTAGAGTAAGAGTATTTTAGCAGAGACTATTTGAATGCATTTGTTCATATCTATGAGACAAAAATATATTATAGGTTGACAAGTCCATCAAAGAAATGCAGAAAACTCCCTTTCTCCCACCTAGGACTATCTCAGCTGAACATTCCACCTAGAAAGTTGGCAGATACATAATAAGCAAGGCTTCCCTAATTTAGGAAGAGCTACAAACAAAGGGGAATGAGTTGTTACCATTGCCCAGACTGTCCCATTTGAAGTTCTTTCCACACAGAACAAAGAGGTACTGATTGTTCTGCAATCAATGGGACCTGTCACCAAAGATACAAAGATCACTTTTTCCCACTCAAGTCATCAGAACTTTATAGAATTAAATGAATCTACTGAAATAAGATTATTTTCAATATTTAATAGTGCACACACCAGAATGCTCCATCTGACCTTCTGACATCTTCACCATTGGACCTGCCCTCTATGACTTTACAGCTATACTCAGTTTGCATTTATAAATGCATAAGTATACTTGCCAATGGGCATGTCTCTTTCTGGGTGCATCTTCATTTACATACTGGAATAAATGAAGCTTTTTGCTTAAAAGATTTTTGCAGAGTAATAACTTCAATCTTCTTTCTCCCTAGACCTTATCCACAAAGTGAAATGGTCAGATAAAAATCCAGTAGAGAAATACAGACGCTAAAATTATAGCTATACAACCACAATACAATCAGAAGAGGTTGCAGAATGTTTCATGCATCCAGTTCTGATAAAACATAAAGCAGTCTTGGAAGCAGAAGAAAACATAGGTTGCTTCTACAGGGGCTCAGTCAAGTGCCATA
The DNA here is from genome assembly GCF_019393635.1 of Dromiciops gliroides. NCBI lineage: Eukaryota > Metazoa > Chordata > Mammalia > Microbiotheria > Microbiotheriidae > Dromiciops > Dromiciops gliroides. The sequence goes on along the minus strand of NC_057865.1, from coordinate 56,900,518 downwards.
CTGGACCCATTGGCTCCAACTTCTAGGGGCAGACATATTGCCATGAAATCTCCTCCGTTGATGGAGTTAATTAATACACAGGAGAATTTGCTTGGCCCCTCTCAGATTGCTTCTACTGAAAACACAACCTATTCCTTCAACTCAAACCAGTGTTTGAATAAAACTCACCCTTACACAACTACATTGCCTCCAATTACCCAAAATAAAAAATACAAACCAGCAAACACATTGTTTTCAATGAGAAGGCAAGGCTTTCTGTTAGCCTTTTATTAGTAACTTATGAAATGGAGTGGGATGAAAAAAGTGACATATGAAGAGTACTTCTAATTATTTCCATGCTTCATCAAAAATATAATATTTTAGGCTGACCATTTAAAACATCCTACTTCACTTATCACTTTTAAAGAATGTTTTACCCATTATTTTTAGATAAAATGAGCTGAGTTCTATGACCAACTCACTAAAAAGAAATTAATCAAAATGTCACTGATAAAGGCAGCTTGCTCCCATTTCCCAAGAGTTTTAAATGCAACATTATACTGCTGTCACAGACCTTTGACCTTTGAATGTTTTGCTAAGATCTTCAAGTGGTTTGATAATTTCTAAAAATATAGATCTATTATCATATCTTAGAGGGAAAAATCTGATGCTTAAAATGTTATAAACCTTTTACTTGTCTCTGCTCATTCCAGAGTTTCCTTATATTTGAAAGACATTGAATATCTCCTTTTATTCTTAAAATAAAAACAACCAATTAGGTTGATATGTACAAGTCAGAGAAAATTCAGGAAACTTCATGTTATCTGAGACTACATATTTTAGTTTATGGATGATGCAAAGAGTCCCCAAAACCACAAGATCTTAGATGTCATATTCTCCTGCTTTCAAAGAACAAACTTTGTTAGGAAGAACATAAACACTGGGAAATCCAGGCACGTTTGGGTGCTAACACTTTGCAAGTTATTATTTGGAAGTTTGGGCAGCTAGGTGATGATTGTACTTCAGTGATATCAGTTTCCACTTCTTGCCCTCCCCAATATTTCTTACCTAGTTCCTCTATTCTCTTCTTATCCCCACTCTGCTTCTTTCTAATTCCTCAGCACCTGCTGTTTTCTCTCCCTTCTTAACATTTCAGGCATGACTCCCTTTGTTCCTATCAGTTAGGTATTCTTTTTTTTTTTTTTGCGGGGTAATGGGGGTTAAGTGACTTGCCCAGAGTCACACAGCTAGTAAGTGTCAAGTGTCTGAGGCTGGATTTGAACTCAGGTACTCCTGAATCCAGGGCCAGTGCTTTATCCACTGTGCCACCTAGCCGCCCCCCAGTTAGGTATTCTTAATACAATCCATATCTTTAAGTAAAAAAAAAATGCATTTTTAACATAATGTCTCTCTGTACCACATGTGGGTATAGGGTGGGGATGGGAAATAAGTTATTAAAATTTACTAAAATCAGTAAACTGATGCCATAGTGATTGGGGGGGGGCGGGTAATACAGTTTGTCATTCCTTTGATGTTATTACATTCTACTGCAAATAGCATCCAGGGCTATATGATTCTGCTTCTAATTGTTATGATCCATTTAAATGTAATAAAATATAATCTGACTTTTTCTGATTCTAAGAATAACATACATATTTTGTCAATAATCCATGATCTTAGAATGCCCATGACCAGGCTAACAGTCCCCATATTTCATGAGTGAGAATTCTCACTGTTTTCCAGACTACTACACTGATAAAACAGAAATGGGATTGGCTCAGAGTTCTAGCTGTAGATGAAAAGTAAACCAGCTTTTAGTGGGGACAGTTCTCATCAATAACAACTCCTAAATGAATGAAGCCAGCTTCCCTTTCTTTCTAACCACCCACATGGAAGTTCAGAAAACAGGTTAATTCTTCTCCTCCAAGATCTTGCCCAACTAGTAAGAACTATCAAGAGACTGGTATATTTGGGAGGTGGAAAGGTGCCAGCTACAGCTTTTCACTCTAACCATTGCTAGGGCAGCTAACAAGGGGAATGGCTGATCACATCAGCATTTCCACAAAGTGTAGAAAGATGACTGTTAAAGTAATGGTCAGGGAGTCAAAGACCATTCCACTACTCACCAGGCAAAAATGGTTGACACATCATTCATACCATAGTCTCTACTGGGGCAGCTACAAGCTGGCTCCTGCACCTATCATTTCACTGAAATAGCTCTCCCTCAAAAAGCAGATTCCTGCTCTACCAAGAAACACTATTTCCTGATTCTATACCTACATGGACAGTTTCCTCCACACAAAGTGGAGAGAATGTCCAATAGTATGGACACAGAGATCCCCGAGTCACATGACCCTGTGTCCATTCCTCTTAAGGAGCTATGGATCTCAGGATTTAAAAAAAAAAAAAACTTGCCCAAAGAATGCAGAAAAGAATTCAGTGGCCAAAATTCTGGTCTAAGGCATAGGCATCATTGCTCTTTGGGGATGCCTTGCTAAAAGCTGTAGAAGAAATCCCAAAACTCAACTCATGCCTCGTAACCTTGAGATTCCAGCTCCTTCTGCACTATTGCTGTGTATCTCTTGCTCTCTCTCCCTGTGTGTGTGTGTGTCTCTCTGTCTGTCTGTCTGTCTCTGTCATGCTGTCTCTCTCCCCCTCTCCCTCTCCCTTCCTTCCTCCTCATTTGATTTCACCTTCTTTTCTACTTTCTTACTGATTCAATATTAACTGAGCATTACTGTTTGAAGAACATGGTTTCTCAAACAGGCAATGGTCCTATTCAACCCAATCCTACACCATCCAAGTACATCAAAGACTGTTATGAGCTATACAGAACTGCCACTCTGGTAACCCTAACAAAAATGGTATTATTAGTATTACTATTAATAATATTAGCTAATATTTATGTAGCACTAAATATTTATCGACTGATCAGCCAAGGCATATAATCCTTTCACTAAGAATGAGTGATATAATAGAAGTCATTTAACTTGCAGCTAGTTGGTACAGTAAGTAGATAAGAGTGCTGGGCTTGGTTGGGTAAGCAAGACATGAGTTCAAATGCAGCCTCAGACATGGACTAGCTGCTAGCACTATGATCCTGGGCAAGTCACTTAACCTTTGCCTCCATTTCTTTATCTGTAAAATGGAATGATAATAGCACCTATATCATAGATTTTTCTGAAGATCAAATGAGATAATAGTTGTAAAGTGTTCAGTACTAGCAGAAAATAAGGACTTAATAAATACTTGTTTCTTCTGTCTGCTCTGTCTCCTTCAATTTAGTCAATTTAGTCCATTGAAATCCTGCACCTACTCCTTCAACACATATCAACATATTCTCAAATCGACATTCTTTCTTATGGACATCATTCAGACTTGTAATAAGGTAGTGAAGAGAATACTACCCATAATTGTGTTCTGCTCCCAATTCATGCCCTACCTAGCTATGGGACCTTATGCAAATTGCTTTATTTTTCCAGTATTTAGCATCTTTAAGTTCTCTGGTTCCAAACCCTATTAACAAGATAGGACAGTGTAAAATGCAGATTTTCTCTCAGTATTCCTTTACCAGTTAACTGATTATATACCAAAATAATTACAGAGGCCGTTATTTTTATTTTTTAAGAAAAAATATTATCTTTTCCTTCACTCACCATTTCAATCAAATTGCAATCATTGCTAGCTATTCCCAATACATGGTGATACAAGAACCCATTAATTTTATACCCTCACACTTATTTTGTTTAAGTTCCTACAGGGCAAACTTTCTGCACTTTATATGGTATCCCAGATAGACAAGCTGTACAAATTACAATAGGCTTATTAACCACCTCACTTTGTATTTTCTAGTTCACTGACAACAACGAACAAATGTGCACTAAGTCCCACCCAAAATGATTAGCTCCAGGCTGCCAGATGGCCTAATCCTCCTACCTCCTGGCTATTCCAAGGAAAAATGCCAAGTTTCCACGAGAGACCAAAGGTGGTAGTAGTGCTTCAGCTTGTAAATGAGGGCCTACATCTTGGGCACTGATTACTTACTGAACATGTGTGCTTGTTGATGGTATGGGCTGCCCATACATCAAGAATGGACAAGCCTTGCAAAATGATCCTAAAACCATGCACTTGGAAAACTAGCTTCAAAATGATGGCCGTGATCCCTCAGAATTCTTACAAAGAAAGGCTTAGCTCTGTTGGCTTGTAAGCTGCTTTCTGTAGGGAAAAATGACCTAATTACCTAATGAAGGTTTTATTTGGATCAAAGAATGTTGCTTTCCTTATCATTCTGCCCTTCTACAACTTTTTATAATGAGCTGTATCTATTGTTCAGGAAGGACAATATTAACAGCATGTTCTGATTAGGATGACTGACAGGGAAAGCTAATTACCAAAATCTGCTGGGTGTGTTCAATTTTAATGGAACTTTTATACCAAAACATCATATATCACCATATGTTAATATATGTTATATATTAACATATGGTGATATATGGTATATATGATATAATAGCATATGGCAATATATGATATATCTAAGCATATGGTGATATGTGACATGTATATGTGTGTATGCATATAAATATATGTGTGTATAGACAATTTTAAATCAAGAACATTTATCAGATGAATTCCATTCCTCAAATATTGTCCCAGACAGCCAATAAAACCCTTGCTGCTTTCCCCCTACAAAGTAAACAGTGCAGCACTAACCAATTAACCCTATCCCAACTGTAAGTAGATCTAAACCTTCATCTTTCTAGTAGAAAGAAAAGGTATCAGGCAGACACCATCTCCAGAATGATTCAAAAAAGTGTAGAAAGCTCATGGGAGCATGGCTTTAGAGCTAGTTTATGACGCTATTTAGTTTCCCCTTAAATAGACAAGAAAGTTGAGGCCTAGGAACCTGACTATAACCACAAAGAAGCAAGCATCACAGTTGGAATTGCAAATCAGCTGGATGGTGCAGTGGATAGAGCTACAGGCCTTGAGTCAAAAGTTTCATCTGACTGAGTTCAACTCTGGCCTCAGACACTTCCTAGCTGTGTGACCCTGGGCATATCACATAACCCTGCTTGCCTCAGTTTCTTCATCTTAAAATGAACTAGAGAAAGAAATGGCAAACAAGAAAACCCCAAAGGGGGTCACAAAGGGTCAGATACAACTAAAATGACTGAACAACCACCACCTCTGACCCCAGAGCCAGAGTACTTTTTTACTGCCTCCTTGGAAAGAAGACTTCCCCTAGAGACAAAAGTCCCAGGTTCGAATCACATCTCTGGTATCTACTCCCTTGTAGGACTTTAGGGAAAGTCTCACCTTCCTAGGCGTCAGTTTTATCATCAGTCAAATGCAGGAATTGGTTCAGTTGGCCTCTGATACTCTGTCTTGCTCTAAATGGATGATTCCATGATTCAACTCTTTCCATTCAACCCTTTCTTAAATCTGGCACCACACATTTCCATAGTACTAGCAAAAGCCTTCCTGAGCTGGGGGTGAAGGGAGAAGCAGAGGGAAAGCTGAGATGACCCCATGGGTATGGTAAAGGCAAAGAGGATAGAAGCAGGGTACAAAGAAACAGAAGTTGGCAGTCGGGGACAGACTCCGCCTTCCTAATTGGACATCTCCAACCAAATATGCATGCTTGTTGGGGATGATATAGAGTAGATTCATCTCCAAGTAAAATTTAATCACCTTGTTAACCTTGTGCCCTCAGCCATTCCCCCTTTTTTCTGTTGTACCTTTATTGGGGGGGGGGACAAAAAGGGTTAAGTGACTTGCCCAGGGTCACACATCTATTAAGTGTCAAGTGTCTGAGGCTGCATTTGAACTCAGGTCTTCCTGAATCCAGGGAGGGTGCTGTAACAATTGGAGTGGAGTTACTGTAGGAAAGCTCCACCATGAGGAGAAGGCGTCTAAGGGCAAGCCATGCAGCTTGCCAGGTTAGTTCCTTGGCGTCAAGAAGTGACGTTTCCTCGTGGGTACTGTCTATCAAAGCTATCAGCCAATTAGCTTGGAGCTGAGTGTGTGGGGACAGAATATTTCCAGTTTTCACAGGAGGCTTGTGGGACCAAGAAGGGGCGAGGCTCTCTCTCTTTGTCAGGACCTCGAGGAGAGTGGAGCAAAAATGCTGGCTCCCTGAGATAGATAGCTGAGTCTAGGCCTCTGTCTCTCTCTCTTCTCCAAATTCTTATTCTTAATAAATGCTTAAAAGTCTAAGCTCTTACTAAAGCTTATAATTTATTGGCGACTACTCATTAGATATTTTGGGCAGTATAGCTATATAGCAACTTTACAATGCTTTATCCACTGCACCACTTAGCTGCCCCTTGTTGTGCCTAGTCTTAAAAGTATCAATTCCTACAGGAGATAAAGATAGAAGTATTGTCCTATGATAGAGATTTTCTTGTGTCACCTGATCATGTTATCCATTTCCAATCCCTGCCCTCCCCATGATCATTTACTTTCCCATTTTCCATGAAATCCCCTCAGCATATCTATCTTCTTCTGAATCTCAATTTTCCTGAGAAATGCTAAGTCCCCTTCTCCTGAGGCAGGAAATTGTCCATAGAAATTGACAACCCTCTCAGAAAATAGGCTCCCTGAGAAACAAATGCCTACAGATGATATCATTGTCAGATCCTCATCTCCTATTATAAAATATACCTCTTCCCTTATGAGTGTGTTATTCAATGGGACCCCTCCCCTTACTAAACTGAGCTATTTCCCCTTTTCTGTTGTTCCAATTCCTTCCATTGCCACCTTTCCTTTTACCCAGTAATTCTTCCTGAGACACTCCAAGAGTTATTTTTTTCTTTGTTGTGTACCACTGAATTGAGCAGGGTATATCACACATCTGCTTCTATAAAAATATGGAAAATTTCATTTATGTGTCATCCTTACTAGGGGCATTGGCTCATCTTCTCTTTGATTCCAGATGTTATATTTGTGCTGCTAAAGCAAACACTTAAGTAATTTTTTTAAATGCCATTGGTTAAGTTCTACATTTTGGTTCAAAGTGGCAACAAATGTATTAACCATAGTTATGCATCAATTGAAATTTAGTGACCTTAGAGAGGCCGCCTGGTGGGATGGAAAAACATGGCATTTTGAGGCCATAGGTCTGAATAATGGCTTTTCAACTTCTGACTTCTGCAACCAGAGGCAAATCATTTTCCTTCTCTGAAGCTGTTACCTCATCTTTAAATTGGACAGGATGAATTCTCCAACTCATTCTAGTTCTAAATCTGATCCTATGATCTTAAATGAATTGTCATAAGAACACAGTGTGTGAAAAATCTTTTGAACTTTACTCATTGTTTCTCAGAGATCCTCTTTCAAAGAGGTCCCAGACATTTCTACTTACCTCTCATGTTTTGCTAACAAGTTTGAGAGGTGGGACTAATAATCTCATGTAAGTAGTACCCTGGGTCACTGACATCTATGAGGTCTCTTATGATACTTAGACTTCTAATGCTTATTTATGAAAGAAGGAATAAATGAAGGGAGGGAAGGAGAAATAAAGGGAGAGAAAAACGAAGGAAGGGAAGGAGGAAATGAGGAAGACAGGAAAGAAGGAAGGGAAGAAGGGAAGACAGAGGGACAAAGGAAAGCAGCATTTATTACAGGCCTATTACAAGCCTTGTACTTTTAAATTTTACAATTTAAGCATTTTGTCCTCAAAACAACCCTGGGAGGCAGGTGCTATTTTTATTATTTATTTTGTAGCTGAGGAAACCAAGGTAAAGAGAAGTCCAGGGTTACACAGCTAGTCAGTATCTGAGGCTAGATCTGAACTCAGACCTTCATTCTATTTTTTTTTGCAGGGCTATTGGGGTTAAGTGACTTGCCCAGGGTCACACAGCTAGCAAGTGCCAAGTGTCTGAGGCTGGAACTGAACTCAGGTACTCCTGAATCCAGGGCCAGTGCTTTATCTACTGTGCCACCTAGCTGCCCCCCAGACCTTCATTCTAATACTAGTACCTTATCTACTTTTCTACCTAGCTGTCTCTGCCTACAGTAAGGAGTAAAATAATAAATAATAATAATAAATAGCATTTATATCCAATTAATGAAGCACTTTAAACAGTCAGTTAAGTGGTCCTGGGTTATTTAAAGGTAAACTCACCATTGCACCAAAACAAGGGAGGTTAAATAGATTGAGGTCTGAAAGAAGGGAGGGTTAGGCATCATCTATCCTATCCACTGCAGTAAGAAATAGAAAGGTCAAGTGGAAGGCGTCCTGGGGAAATGGAATAGGGGAATGGGGGGAAAATCCCATTTGAGTTTGTTCCACATTGAATTCTGAAAGTAATCTGATCTGCAACACCTAGTGATGCCCAATTGATCTCTGGCGGTATCTGAATGAATTCTTTCAACCCTTGGCATCCGGGCAATGAGGTGGAAAGTGACAACTATTGATCTCTTGATGGTTTTCTGATTGTTACCACCTTGTGCCAAGTTAAGTGATGACAGGCACAATGAGAGTGAAAGTTACTGACCAGTAAATTAAACGTCCCCAAAACACTGGGGATTGGGCTTGTGCTAGAGGGAATTGAATGAGAAAGTAGATCCGTTTAGACATGATTACTCATTAGTCCACTTTGAATGAGTCTCTGCCTCCTGCAATCCCTGGCTACCTTCAAGATTCAGCTTCACCTTGACCTTCCATATGAGGCCTTGCCTGGTCTCCCCCAGTTGCTAGTGCCTCCTTCTATCTGTACCCTGAGTATCGCCTTATATCTGTTTTATTATTTCTTTGCATACCTAAATGAGGCTGCTAGCTATACTGTGCATAGAACATTAGCTCTGAAGTCAGGAAGACCTGAGATCAAATCCTGGTTCAGATACTTACTAACTCTGTGACTTTAGACAAGTCATCTGATCACTTTCTACTTCAATTTCTTTATATGTTGATGAGAATAAAATAATATTTACATAATACCTTGCAAAATTTAAAGTAACATAAATACTATTAATATTATTCATAATTATTATTATTAACAATTAATAATAAATTATGTTTCCCCTCTTAGACTATACCCTTGAACACATGGACTTTCACTTTTGTCTTTGTATCCCAGTGCCTAGTACTATCTTAGGGAGATAGTGAAGTTTAATAAGGGCTTATTGATTGATGAAAAAGTTAGAAATCTAGGGAATTCCCATTAGTCTATTTATATTCTGACTTAACAATTGTTTTGACCCACCCAACACACACACACACACACACACACACACACACAAATTACTGATTGTTCAATTGAAATAACCATACTATTTTGTTGTTTTGACATTATATACATGTTTTAAATTATTGAATGAACAAAAAAAAGAGAAAATAGTTAAAGGAAGAAGGCTACAAGGGATAGCATTACCAACACCAACTTCTAGTGTATAAAAGAACGGTGTATATGTTTTGACAAATGGCATCCTGGAGTGACAAGATGGATGGGGAATAAAAGAAATCATCCAATTCTTCATTGACATTATAGTGAAACTGTTCTACCACTCACTATCTGGGTCTTTTTAGGGTGAGTTACAATCTCCCAGCATCTCAATCTCTTAACGTGTAAAATGGAATAATATTACAGTTACATTATCTAACTCACCAAATTCTTATGAGGATCAAATGAAATGAAAACATTTTGTAAAAGTACAAAGCACTATGTAAATATAAAGTAAAAAGCTAAGTATGTCAGAAGCTTGAGTTTAAAACTAACAAATTGGTGGTAGTGACTGAAAAGAGTTGGGTACCTGGCAAGGAGCAGAGGCAGGATGTAATCCAGTAAGGAAAGGACCACCAAGATGAGACATGCCAGGGTGCTGGCCTGCACCAAAATAAATGAATGATCCTAAAAATAAACAAACTGACTTTAGATATACTTAAAACTTAGTATTAGGAATTATTTTCCCTAAAATTAAATCCTCTTGAATATCCAATTTACTTTTTTATTTTGATATGATATAAATTTTATTTCCATTCCTTTCCCAGTAATCCCTGCAAATAATCAAAGGTTCTTTCTTTAAATTTTACTTTATGAATTATACTGAGCATTTTGATATGAATCAAGTTTAATTGATTAAAAAAGCTAGTTTTCATCTGGAACCCCTAAAGAATGTTTTCCACTGACAACTGGTGATGTAAATAAACTTTGAAATCAAAATTAAATTAAGTGTCTAAGCTCACTGTTATGTATTCAACTTGCCCTTATGAAATCCCCATGAGGGCTCTATTTTTTAAACATCTTCACAAAGTTCTGAATGGTATGAACCAATGAAATGAGCTCCCTTTCTCCTGGGGCCTGCTAGCTTGACATTGTTGTCTGTGCTAGTGGAGATGAAAGCTTAATTAAAGATCTAATCTGAACTTTGGCAAAATAACCGCCTCAGGATTCTGACGATAGCAGATGCACTGAAGGCAAAGGTAAAAGAGGATAACATCTCATATCATCTCCAGCCTTAACGTACTTTGGCTGCTGTCAGGGTTAGCATCACTGAATAGTGAAAACATACAAGGAAGCTTCCTCTGCAAAACAACATCAGAGGCTTGACCTGTCCTCTGATAAATACAAACGCATGTGAAACTTGGCAAGTTGGCTATTGTGACTGAACAGGAGCATGTTCTGAACACCATTTTCATAGATATGTGTCAATGCAATTACACAGAAGGAAGGAGAATTCAGAGCTAAATGTCAAGTTACATTTGATATGCAGTGACACAGACCGAACCAACCACCTTGTGGTGGGAATCAGCAATACTCATAACTAGACTAGTTTGAAACTTAAAGTAGTTTTGAAAATCTCAAAGCCAAGAGTAGTTATTTAACTAGGGAACAGGGGTAAAAGTTGGTGGAGTAGGAAGAAGAGAAGAATTCTAATGTCCATATCTAGAAATAACGGAGCCTGAATTAAGAGAAGTCAATTTCATATTTTGAATCTCATGTAGATTAAATGATGATAATCAGTCAATAATTATGTATTAAGCTCTGATTACATGTCAAATTAACTGTGCTAATTACTGGTGATACAAAGAAAAGGAAAAACTGCTCCTGCCCTCAAGAAACTTATATTCTAAAACAAAGACTGCTAGTCAGTATAAAAGGAAACAGACTACACTTGTAGGCAGGGGGAATTGAATTGAAACACTACCTCAGACAATAGCATGGACCCTGAACAAATCATTTAATCTTGATCTGCCTTAGTTCCACCATATGCAAAATGAGAGGTTTAGCCTGGTGGTGTCAATGATTCCTATGATCCTATATACATATATATGTGTGTGTGTGTATAAATATAGAATAAGTAACTGTGTAATATCCATAGACACATAGTCAACTATTCTTAATCACCATCATCCATTCTTTGTTTTAAAATTTAACATAGTTTTGGTTTTGTTTTTTTTTTTACTTTATGCTTATATAGTTATGTGATTATTTGCAGTTATGTACAGGATCCAAAATGGCCATTTCTAGTGCTAAAATTCTATAAATCTGTGACTCCATTAAATGTGAGACTTTGACATCTAAAAATAGTAGGTTTGATGGCATTTCCAAAGAGTCCTCAATTTGAGCAGTTTAAAACTATAATAAAAATTGGACATTAAACCTTTATGAGAACTTGAGTCAATAAAGAGGAATCCCCAAGGAAGGCAGGGCATATCCTTGGAACCTCCTCAATTTGACCTCTTAAATTTTCTGGCAGCCATTAAAAGCAAAACAGAGATGCCATCTTCTATCTATACTAGGTTTTCATAATGTCCCTCATTATTGGCGTTACTTCTTGAAGTTAATACTTCGCATGAACTCAAAATTTATGTATATGCTTACATGTTACATCACTCAGTAGGACTGCAGTTCTTTGAAGACAATGGCTACTTCATTTTTTTATCCTTGAAAGTGAATCAAGGGAGGGGGGGGCTCAGCTAGGTGGTGCAGTGGATAAAGCATCAGCCCTGGATTCAGGAAGACCTGAGTTCAAATGCAGCCTCACACACTTGACACTTATGAACTGTGTGACCCTGGAAAAGTCACTTAACCCTCATTCCTCCCCCCCCCCCCAAAAAGAAAGCAAATCAAGGAAAGTCAAGGTGGAAAGTTTCCTAATCTAGAAGTTTCTTATACCAAGGAGATCACAGGTCCATTCCCTATGCCTTGTATATCCTGGGCACCTAGCATCATGTCTTACACATAGCATATGGCCTTAGTAAACATTAAAATGAATTAAATTGCTGGTGGAACTCTACTATTAATAGCCTTACCCAAAGGTATTGGTTATTATTTTTTTCCTTTTCCTTCATTTTTCTCCTTCTTTTTCTATTCTTTCCTTACCCTTTCATTCTTTCCATTCCTTCTTTTTACTCACCTATGCTGAAAAGTCTGGAAATGGCAGCCTTTCAGACTTTCATTAAGTACTTACTATGGGCCAGATATTGTATTAATTACTAGAGATTGAAAGAAAAGCAGAAACTTGGACCCTGGCTTTAAGGGGATTATATCCTAATAGGAACATAAACACACAAACAATTATTTCCATTCAAGTTAAAGAGAGGAAATTCAAAAGGGAGCTCAATGGAAACCAGATTTTCCCCAATTACTCCTGGGACCAAAACAGTTTGTAAGACCTAGTTCAGACATCTTCCTTTTCACCTATAAAAAGTCTAATCTTATATTTTCTCTGATCTTCATAAGTTAGATCTGGATATTGGTTCCCAATTTCATGAGCTTAGCTTTATTTTTACAGATTGTTTATAGTACAGAACAAAAGGGGAATCTGGTAATATTTATCACAGGTGACTTACCAGAATATTTTTATAATAAATCCTACACATGCTGCCATTATTAGGAAAGGCCTAAAAATAACAATTTGCTCATTGTAAGGATTTGATTCACAATGTGGGCTTGAAGACTACTATTATAATTTTTCAGTTTGAATAGAATATTCAAACTGTTATTCCTTTACCCAGGTTTTCAGTGACTCCTTTTTGCCACTACACCTTGGAATTTAAAACCTTTCACAATTTGGTTTCATTCACACCTTTCCAGATTCATTTCACATTGTCCTCTTTCATATACTCTATTTTCCAGCCAGTTGGTATTTCCTAGACAGCCTAAGTGTTAGTTTCTTCCTCTCTCATATTATCTTCCATCTGCTCTCTCTATATAAGTACCTAGTTATTTACATATTGCCTCTCCCCATTAGAATCTGAACCCCTGACAGGACAGGAACTCTTTTTCCCTTTCTTTGTTTCTGAATGACTTAGCACAGTGCTTAGCACTTAGCAAGTTTTGAATAAATGCTTGTTGATTAACTTGTTGCTTAAAATTCTGAACGATGCATGGACTCCAATCTCCATGCTTTTTTCCCAAGTGACTTGACATTCTTGGAATTCAGTCTTCTTCAATTCAGCCTACAGAAATTTTCAAGGCTTAAGGAAAGCATAATGCCCTACAGGAAGCCTTTCCTGACCTCCCTAACCATCAGTGCTCTTTTAAATTATTTTTTATTTGCTAAACTCTATGAATATTGCATTCTTCCACTTAAATATAGATTCCTTAAGATAGAAACTATTTTAATTATGATTTTTTGTGTGTGTATGCCACTGCCTAGTGGTAGTGAAAAAATGCTCATTAAATGAATAGATGAATGCCTTTTTTACGTGTTGTTTTCTTTGCAGAGGACACCACATTACTGGTTCATTATGTCATAATACCAGCTTTTAGCAGTTGAAAATGGTTCCTCCAAGTAGATTATATGTGGTTCTGGATAAAATGTTCTTCTGATATCCATCTCCAACTATTAGTAACCTTGAATCTATCTCCACCTTCTTAACACCACTATCATGGACACAAAATCTCAATGTCAAAATGAAGCTTATTGACACCAAAATAAAGACACAGAACTTTCTCTGTCATGACATAATTAACTGAGTTTAAGGGGTTAGTCTAACAGATTGATGGTCAAAACTTTCTTCCTAGTCTCCACTGGCTTCTACTAATGTCAAGATCAAAACTGCTTTTATTTGGCATTCTTCTTTAGAAATTACCAAAGAAAACTAAATCAGGATGATGTTAAGTAGGAACAAGTACTTTTAGAGGTCAGTGAACCACAATTTCACAAAGCTTACAATTTGGTGTCATTCTTTTTCAAAGTGAACCGGAGATCTTGGAATGTTTAAGCAATCATTTCTTTTATTTGGCATTTGATGGGCTCCTTTTAAGGTGCTAAGTAGAGCATTTTAAAGGGATATAAAAATACAGAATTAGTGAAAATAAGCAGATTAAAAGGAGTTAAGGTTGTTCCAAAAAGGGAAAAGATGAAACGTAGTTTAATTACATCCCAGTACTTGGGGAGTTGCTATGTGGATGGTGCTAAAATACTGCTCTCTATTTTCACAGGGAAGATTAAACTATTTTTCCTTGTCTTTATAGGGTTGGAATAGCTCTGCAAAACAACCTCAGCAAAATCTCATAATTTCAGACTGCTATAGAGAATTTCAATGCAAGCTTTATCTTTATTAACTTTTCTTTAACTTTCATAAGTAGAAGAAAACCTGAAATATTACATTCCCACTAATTTAATTCTATATACGGAGGAAAATTACATAGGGGATATATGTTTACATATGTTTATTGGTCACTATAGATATCAAGGAAGTCATAGGAACCAAGATATAGCTTAAATAGCTCCAATGTTTAAATACTTGAACACATGTAGAATTTGTGATCTTCATGAATGTAGAGAAGCACAATTTATATATAGATCTTCTTGGTTCCAAGTCCAAGACTGATTAACTATTCCACCATAATTCTGCATACACATGATAAAAATATTCAATATAGCTATTCTCACTAAATTTTCAATTCACTGTAAGAAAAAAATGTAAAAGTCCTACCATAGTCACTGTTCGTTGTATGATCCATGTGAGGAAGAGCAAATTCTCTGGAAGGCAATCCTTTTGACATTTTCCAGGGTGACTCCTTTGTCCATAATGGTTTCCAATCACAGAAATCAGACTCAAAATTACACATAGTATAATTTGCTAGGGCCCAGGAGGAAAGAAAAATAAAACATGGTGGAACATTAAGTAAAATGTTGTATGAAATTGAACCACATATATGTACTAGAGTTGGGTCACTATAGGTGAAGAATCATACCAATTTGAAAAAGAATGTTTTCTGATCATTAAATCATAATTAGTCTTCTCTACACCCATTTAAACTTAATATGTATTATATGAGGCCTCATACTTTCCTAAATTTTTCCATTCAGTACTCTGGCACAGAACATTTCAATTGGCAGTGTCCTTTTTTTATTTAATGGCACTTGGTGAAACTTCACTGCTTTTCAGGGAGTAACTAATTTGGTTGTCAAACATAAACTTATTGATTGTTATGGAGGAAAAAAATTAAAAGAGACACAAATATAATTCAAATTAAGGTCCCTTACTCTGCCTCACTTTATTTTCTCCTTTAACACTTTTATTCATTTTTTTAAAAAAATTGTGCCATTTGGAATTGTGGGCAAATTAAATCTTCTAAGTTATTATTATTATTATTATTATTATTATTATTATTACGCACAACTTCTCTTCCCAGCATCTAATTTAATATATTACTAAAGGCTCCTCTCTTTATCACCGAGAGAAAATAGATTCTAGAGGGTATTTAGGATTCCTGTTCCTTTCTACTTCTCCTAACCACAGGACCACAACTGGGGTACAGGGTAGCCCCGTGCAAGAAGGCTCAGCAATGAATTAGAAGGCAAGGTCTAGAAAAGCAGGCACTTGATTTTGTTGTTGTTCGGTTGTTTCAGTCATGACCAACTCTTTGTGATTTCATTTGAGGTTTTCTTGACAAAGATACTAGAGTGATTTGCTAGTTCCTTTTCCAACTCATTTTACAGAAGAGAAACTAAGGCAAACAGGGTTAAGTGACTTGTCCAGCATCACACATCTAGTAAGTATCTGAGGGCAGATTTGAACTCAAGAAAAGAAGTCTTTCTGATTCAAGTTTTGGCATTCTATTCATTACACCACCTAACTGCCCTAGGATATATGATTAGCTTATATGTCAAATTAAAGAGAAGGGCCAGTCTTGATTCCCATCTTCAAACTATAATAAGAGATAGATTGTTGAGAGACTACAAGTAAGGAATGTCACAATGGCAAAAATGGTCATCTTCTCCACCCACTTTTATTAACTATTTTTATTTCTTATAATAGATGGTTAGTAAGAAAGGATAAACACAGTGAAGACTATCAATCAGGAAATGACTGGGCCACAAAATATTAAAAGACTCACTAAAACTTCAGAGGAAGGGCAGGAAGGGGAAAACTAAAAAGAAAGTAAGAAGATGAGAAAAAAAAAGGGAGGACTGGCAGAAAAGAAGGAAAGACATTTGACACTTTTCTCTATCCCAACTACTCTCTAGAGTCTGTTCTCTCCCACTGACACATTTACCAACTTGTTAAAGATTTGCCTAAGCTAAGATTTGTTGCTAATTTTATTTGTGACCTTGGAAAAGCTGCATTAAGACTTCTGTCTTGCATGATGTCCTCATCTATAAAAGAGGAATGGCATTATCAACCTATTTCCAATGATTGTGGTACGGATGAATAAAACATACTATGAGACTGTTTGCAAATGTTCTATCAGCATTCAGGGTTGCTTTATGCAGAAATGCTACTATTCTTTGGGGGTACCCAAAGACACAACTATAACTCCCACTGAGTGATACCATGCAAATGAGAGGTCTCGAGTTTAGAAAGACTCCATTACCACTAAATTGAACCCAAAATGAGTTTTCCGTCAAAAACAATGTCATATTCCTCATTTATATACCAGCACATTGCAACAGCTAACTAGATCTTGGTCATTATAGAATTTTCACATTTATCTAAATAGGAATGCCTAGGCTTTTGATCTGATAGCTCATTAGTTACATGTCAACTGTTAACACATTGAAGTAGAATATGCAAACGACAATACTGCTAAAGCTATCTGTATGCTAATTAAATATTTGGACCTCTAGGTGCTACAATGCTTACTTAGGCAGTCATCTGATGAGACAAGATGAAAATGCACAAATGGTATATTTTCATTCTCTTAACTTATGCATAAATATATTTTTCTCCACTAACAAAACAAGTGACTTGGCTACACAGCATTAATCAGAAGGGCTATAGAGAGTATTTTTATACATACATGTGTATGTGTATATACATGCTCACATGGAAGCCAGAACCAAAACTACTGTTTTATTACAACTATAACTTGGATTAAAGATAGAAAAAAGTCTTTCATTATTTATATTTTATACCATTACACAGGTCAATCATTTTGCTTTTCAAAAAGAAAAGTAAACATTACTGTCCTTCTGAAAGTTAATGTTTGAAATCCATCAGCATCAAATGATCTGAAAACAAGTTACCATAGTGAAATTAATTGTCTGTCCAACTGTCTGCTTTCCCCATGACAATTCATTCATTTTTTTAGGTTTTAGTTGAGTATAAATATTCCAGAAAATAGCTGGGCTATAAATTATAAGTCAAGCTCAATCAGCTAAGTTAAGTATCTTCCATTAATTCCCAGGCCCTATGCAATTCAGGGAGTTAGGGTATAGTGATCAAAGTTTGATCAAGTTTGAAAAAAATCTTGAGAGTCAAATTGATTCTGGCAACTAAGTTATTCAATCTCCTAGGATAGTTTTGGGTACTAAAACATTAATAAAACTTGAAGAAAATTCTATTCTTTCAAACAAGATAGTACCTTCATTGTTGAGTGCCTTTGTATATTTTTATTTGCACATTTGTGATTAGGGGAAACACTTCCCTATCTATAATCAGAGTATAGGACACAGCACCACTGATGATTTGAGAAAATGTGTACTACAGGTTCATCAGTATGATGAGCAATATTCTTAGTCAACAATAATCTTTTCCCCTGTCTAGTTAACTAGTGTTGTATGTGCAGAACAAAAGGAGCCACATTTTTTTTTACAGATGAGGTAAATAACCTCCAATATTACACATTCAAATATTTATGAAGCTTCTGCTTTAGCAGTGAAGAATTTCTGTATGACATAATGAAAAGGAGACAGGAAAAAATAGGTAAAGGCTCATTAGACCAGAAATAGATTGCCAATATTTTTGGTTAATATTTATTGATCACCTATCAGGAGCTCAATTGTATGACAAACTGAGACACAGGAATAGCCTTTGTCCTTAGGAAGCCTACATTTTAATCTCAAAAGTTTGATCCTACATAGGGAATTTTTCAAGACAAGGAATTAAAAGATATCTTGAGATAAACAATTATGGCAGCTTACATTTCTGTAGCTCTTTATAGTTTATGTTATAGAGATGTTGAACATGTGACCCACAAAACTCCTAAGTATGCCCCATGCCAGGTTAAGATTAATTGAGAAATATTTAACAAAATAAATAAAAATACAATAAAAATAGATGGTTACATTTTGAAACTAAGTCAATGTATGGCTTGAAAGGATCCTTATATATAGTTTAGTGCCTTTCATTTCTATTTGACTTTAGCATCACTGGTTTACAACATACTTCTATCACAATAATCTCATGAATTATATAACATAAACATTTTATAGAAAACTGAGGTAGAGAAAAGTTGTGATTTTACCAAGATCTTAAGATCAGGAAGCACAAAATTCAGAACTCTTCTGACTAAAAAGTATTGTTTGCACTACCTAATTTAGACTCACATGCAAGATTTTACAATTTCCTGAGAATCAAAAGATTTAAATTATAAATCCAGGTCTATAAGTAACTAGCTGCATGATGTTATCCAAGTCCCTTTACCCAATGTTGACCCTCAATTTCCATTTTTGTTATAAAAAGAGACTAAATTATATACTTTTTATAGTCTCTTTTGGTGTGCTACAATTCCATGAAATCTACACTTTCTATTTATACTGAACTAGAGGGATGTTGAATAAGAATAAAAAGATCAGAGATTTAATTCAGAGATTAAAAATTTTGGTGCATAATGAGCAATTAATTTATTCTTATAGATCAACTGATACTAAGAGAAGAAAAACCTCTGATGGAAGAAATCAAGATGAGATTATAATGAAGTAAAACACTGAATAGTCTGTACTATATCAATATCCTACAGTCCAATGTCTTTTGGTACATGGAGAAACTCAATGATGTATTTAATTATGCAAACTTTGATGCTGCAAATTATGTAAAGAGTAATAGAATTCAATAGTTAAAAACAAAGAGAGGTAGAATCAAGGTTTCTTAATATTTGCTCGGTAGCAAGTGGACATAATTTTTTATGTTCTTTTCATTGTCTTTCTTTTTTTATAGGAGGGGGAGCTATTATAAAGGTGTAAGATTTTTCCAGACATATTGGTATCTTTTCCTTCTTTGCATTCCTTATGTGTTGATCTCTCAATGGTTTCATGATGATGAGAATAACATATACTTTAATTGGAAATCCTTAATAAGAATATAATTAGCAAACAGAAAGACTTTCATGAGTAATATTTCACGCTAGAGACCCCATCTCTATCATCACATGATTTACTAAAAGACATAGAGACAAAAGATTCTAAGCTACCCAAAAAATAGTTTGTTGACAACCAAAAAGACTTTGATTTAGGCAAACAAAATGCTACCTTAAAAGATTTTTTTTAAAAAAAGCTTCCTTACAACAAGGTCTCACTCATGTATACATCCAAATTATGGAAGATTTTTGAAATATTTTTTAAAGATAAGTTATTCAATCTTTGATCAATAATACCACTCAAGCATAAAATACGGATATTTATGTTCACTAGAGATCTTTGTTACTGTCATGGCAAAGATTCCAACCTGAAGAAACATTCTTTATAGATGATAAGGTCCTCCAGATGTGGCAGATATGCCAAAAGCAATTTCTTAGGTTGCATCAAACTCTGGAAATATTTCAAAGTCTCCAGAATGAGAGTTATAAACTCAAAAGAATTAAGCCAATATCATACAGAAGGCAATGGAAAAGTATATGGTACAATGTAATCAGACAGCATTATACAAAAAATACCTACAAAGAAGAATCTGAATAAAACTGCTGCCAAAATCAAATATGATCCAAAAAGATGATGAACTGACCATTTGGCAAAAATCGGCAATGACCATTGATAGATACCTGTATTCTAGTGTTTTATAATTGTCACAATAAAGTGAGGAAGCCCTTTAGCATGTTGTGTGGCCCTATTGACATGAATCACTGGAAATACACTGACAAAAGTCTCCTAGGAAGCAGGGGTAGGGAGGAATAGGTAGCCATTTGAATCATTTACATGAATATCCACCTTAACAAAATCACAGAAACATTTAAAATGAGTCCCCTTTCAAACATATTATATAGCAATCCCTTATACACATTATTTCTGAGAAGCATTGAGTTCTACATACAAGTGGATTTTATAGATGACTGATTTTATAAATGTCTATTTAGGACATACTTGGGAAAAATTAGGATTATATTCTGAATAAATTAATAAAATCATTTATTAAATGTGTACTACATGCAAAGCACACTGTTAAGTACTCAGTATACAAATAAAAATATGATATTTCTCAAGAAACTCACATTCTAATGAGAAGACAACACATTTTGAAAATTTTAGTTGCAGGCCAGAAAAGAAGGCTTCACTTGTGGTCTTTAGAGTGCAGCCACAAAACAGAGGATCACTTCTCTAATGTCATTTCTGATAAAATTAAAATTGTTTCTGTTTTGGAATCATTTGATAGTGCCAATGTCTTTTATGTCAAGAAATTCCTTCTCAGGGTTTTAGTGACTAAGACTGTAGCCCCTGCAGTAGCTAGGTGTTATCTCCATAGAGTTTGCTTCCCAAGATGATGGCTGAAGACACAACTGGAATAATTGCTATTACCAAGGTTTTGGGGTTCATGGTTTTGAGGTATTTCCAATAAAGTCTGAAAAGAGATGGTGGTCAAGGTGGTTGTTTCACTTCTCCCCTATCTCTTCCTTGCTGCTTCAGCCAAGGCTGGTTTACCTCCTCTGTGGATAGTAATTGCTTGGTAATTGGCCCCTTCTGCACATGAGTTGCTTCCCCATATGACTGTGAGGACTAGATTGGAAATAGGACTAGGAATCTAGAACATGTGTGGTGGGGAGGGGTGCTGTCACTCTCAGGGTAACATGCTCCCCTTATAGATCTGTTATATTCTTTTGTTTTTCTTTCTTTTTTTGTGGGACAATGAGGGTTAAGTGTCTTGCCCAGGGTCACACAGGTAGTAAGTGTCAAGTGTCTGAGACTGGATTTGAATTCAGGTCCTCCTGAATCCAGGGGCAGTGCTTTATCCACTGTGCCATCTAGTTGCCCCTGTTACACTTTTTAAAATAGAGTATATTACTGAAGAAAATTCACTTTTTGATGCCACAGGGTCAATTATTTAACTGAAGTAATATATCCTGTTGTCTTCAGGAATCATTGAAAAGTACAGCGTTGTTTGAATCTATATGAAATGTTCTCAGATTGTTTCATATTTTTGTGATCTTTTCTTTTTTATAGTTTTTCTGTCTTCTTATTCACTGTCAAGCTATGAATGACTATTTCCTGCTGCTATTAGTGGTGAGTGAATTAACTGTAACAATTGTGAAAATGACCTTTCAGATCTGTTGCTTTCAAAATACACTAGAATAGGGAATGAAATAACCAAGCTTAGTAGACCTGTGTTTGAAATAATAGTAAAAAAGAAAGTTCCTTTGTGGCTTCCTAGGAACAGAACATAGACTTTGTTATATCCACTTTGGTTACTTAGTGGCTTTTTTTTTCTCAACTCAAGTTACTAAACTGAATTATGGATAATTGTGGTTATGGGTCACACATTCTCTGGAAGACTGATGCATTAAAAACATTCTGAAAATATACAATTTTAAAGTTATTATTTTTACATTATCTCCAGTGTATTACATATGACCCAGTAGCTGCCTGCTTGACTAATTTTTTTTTTGGGGGGGGAGGGCGATGAGAGTTAAATGACTTGCCCAGGATCACACAGCTAGTAAGAGTCAATTGTCTAAGGCTGGATTTGAACTCAGGTCCTCCTGAATCCAGGGCTGGTGCTTTATCCACTGCACCACTTAGCTGCCCCTTGACTAATATTTCACATTAAAATGTGAGAAAGTTTTTAAATCATTCACATGGAAAAACATTTTTCTGGAGAAAGGGAAAAGAACCCATGCTTCCTCTTACGTATGCATATATATATATATATACACACACACACACACATATATATATATATATATATATATATATATATATATATATATATATATATATATATATATATATATATAGTAAAGAATTAATTGTTATTTGAGGTTTTTATGCCTTGGCGAGCACTGGCCTGGGGCTCCGAAAACTGCACTGTGCTCCACCCACTGGCTACAGCCAGTAGCAGTTGCCAGGGCTCTGGCACCTCACTTCATCACCCCTCCCGGACGCTGCTGCTGACATGGGCCTGGCAAAATTATAATGATTGGAAGCCTAGTGAGGGCAGTCATGTGACTGTCAGAGCGGCCATCCCATTGGCTGGAACTGTGTGGGGTGTTTCTAGGTTTGGGGGAGGAGAATTAGGCATTCTAGGTGCAAGCTGGAAAGCGACAGGCATTCTGCTGTGTATTTTCAGCTGATTCCTGGGCTCACTCCCCAATTAAAAATTGGTCCCCACAATATATACACACGTTTATATATATATATATATATATGTTGTTGACTTTATTTAATCATATTATGATCTTTATGGATTAACAATGACAGATGCACGCAAATATGGAAAGTATTTTAAATACTGTTCAGACCACATGCAAAATTATATATATACATATATATATATATATATATTCATATATGTGTATTATGCCTGTATGTATATATATGTATGGAGAGAGAAAGAGAGAAAATTCGCAACCTAGAAATTTTATTCTTAAGCATACATGAAAGGTAGTGTTGGAGGATTTTTATCACATAGCCTATGAGTAATTTTTGAAAAAAACTTGGGAACAATAAATTCTAAAATTTACAAGCTATATTTTGGAAGTTTTAAGGTAGTATTCCTATTCTATATTTTGACTTTCTGTGGTATGTGAAGGATAACATGTTCCCAGAGGAATAATAACTGTATAATTATTAGCATGAAACACTCAATGGTAGGATGAAATGTATAAATAATTGATACAACATTTATAATGACCATGACATTTTTATGTTACATCTGCTATATCAACTTGGCAGCAATTAAGAGAAAAAAATCATTTTCCTTTTAGTCAAAGAGAATTGCATTGTATAGAAAATTTTAAATCCTAGGAAATAACACTATCTGTTATCTTTTGTGGATGGCTGCTTCTGTTTTCATCTGCACTGGAGAAATGCCAGCAGAGTATCAGGAGATACTGTACTGGAGGTATGCCAGGAAGGTATCGGGAGAAACCTTATTGAAAGAAGACACTGGGATTGTGTCCAGAATTAGAATGGAAGACATGTACCAGTATACCAGGAAGGAATTTTGATCAAGAAAAGAAAAGTAGAGAGCATGCTGAATCCTTTTAATTACAGAAACACAAATGTGTGTCAAAATGCTTAATTGAAAAGTGAGGTGATGGTGGTGTTTTTGATGCCTGGTATTAAGAAGGATGGAGACTGTCAGAAAGATGAATTTACATAAGAGAAGTAACCAAATGGTGAACCCCAGACAGAATCCCATCACTATCACAAATAATGCCTGGAACATGAATTAAAATTTAGAGTTTCCTGACAGACTGATCATCCATGAGGTTGGTGCTCTCACTCATACTCATTCTCTCTCCTCCCCACCTCCCTCCTTTCTTCCCCCCTTTCCCTCTCCCTCCCTCCTTCCCTCCCTCCCCCCCTCTCTCTGTGCCCCCTATCCCCTATCTCCTCTTTTCTCTCATCAAAAGCATTTTGTACACAGGAATTTTCATTAAAAAGTTGGCATTTATCTTGTTGCAATATTTATCTCTTGTTCAACAAGATATCTCACTAAGTTAAAACTGCCTCAGCAAAATAAATGTCAACTTTTAAATGAAAACTACTGTCCCTGAGATTCATTTAGACAGAATCTCTGGGTTATAAAAAGCCATAAACATCTTAGTGAGTTAAGACAAATTCTTAGATTATATAGTAAACCCTATCATGGATGTCTTCAATTAAATTATATTTTCTTTCAAGTAAGAGAGGGTCACCATTGTATAGAATGCTGGACTTGAAGTCTGGAAAACCTGTTTTCAAATTCTGCTCTGGTCTTGACTGATTGAATGAGGCTAGGCAAGGTATGCAAACTCTTTGAGCCTCTGAGACTTTAAGATATAAATGGATTGCGATCTTCCTCTTGTGGAAGGAGTTCCCACAATGGGAATTCATAAACCAGTGAAACTATAGATCTCTGAAATACGTGCTTCCAAATACTTATCTTTCAATTAAAAAAAAAAAGTGTTCCCTGGTGGGATTTGACACAATGAAAGAGACTTCATAAAAATTCAGGAACACTGGTTTCTCTTACCCTTAGAAACCAACTCATGACAGTGCCAATCCCACATGAATATATGAAAAGGATCATGATGTCACCTACATGGAAAACTCCCAATGCTGACATTTGATGTAGATTCTAACACTTCTATAACTAGGAGTTAAGTTTGAGGGATTTGCCTAAGGAACTTAGGAGCTTGGTGACTCACTCCATATAGCAAAACAAATAAATGTTAGATGTGTGATTTGAACTCAGTTCCAGCACTCCCCATTACTCCATGCTACCTCTGTAGGTGCCCACTGTTGGTGACAAATAAAAGCCAATGGTTGGGTTTCTGTGGCTGTTCAATATTGAGATAAAGGAGCCCTACTTTCTAACTTCCAATTTGACTGAAAGTAGATAGTATTAAGATCAGTGAAGATAGAACCCTATGTTGTATATTTCTGAAAGTATGGATAGTTTGTCTCCCATGCAGCACCCTCTTTTCCTAAACACACATAGCCTGCTCATTTTGGTTAAAAGAAGAGGTTTCTCATCAACATGGGAAAGTCCTTTGCACTGTTGCAAATGGACAACTCTTCTATAACTTATTCACTTAAAGAGTTGACTAGTGCACTTTGAGGTTGACTTGTCTGTAGTCAGTATTAGAATCACAGTATCACATTTGTTTTGGGGTTTTTCTGAAGGGCAATGAGAGTTAAGTGACTTGCCCAGGGTCACACAGCTAGTAAGTGTCAAGTCTCTGAGGCCAGATTTAAACTGAGGTCCTCCTGAATCCTGGGCTGGTGCTTTATCTACTGAACCACCTAGCTGCCCCCAAGTATCAAATAATTTTAAGAGGTAAAAAGGAACTCAGCCCTCATCTTATGCAACCTACCCTAACATATATATCAAATTTTATCCACTCTCTGTAAAAGCCTTCCACAGAGGAAGAGTTCATTACACTCTGAGGCAGTCCATTCCCCTCTTGGAGAGCTCTAATTGTTGGGAGATTGTTTCTACATCAAGCCTAAATTATCTTCTCTGCAGTGTCTACCACAGCTCTTGGTTTTGCCCCCAATGGCCAAAAAGGAGAAGCCCAATTCCTTTTCTATATGAGAACTCTTCTAATACTTAAATATAGATAATATTCATCCTGTCTTCTCTTCTCCGGGTCTTTATGACATCAAGGTTGGACCTTTATCCATTTCTTCCAGTTGTTCCTTTTTCAATTGCTAAGTAGGAAAAATAGATGTAACCCTTACTTGGGACAAAGGAGGAAGTGGGCCTTGTGAGCCCCCAGAGAGATTGAAGAAATATCATATAAAACAAAGATGGGTTTAACAAGAATAAATACTGCTTTCCTTTTAACCAGACTTTTTAAAAAATGGATTAAGCTATGTCCCTAATCAGAACAGGTGGACAATAGATAAACAACGCAAAGACAAGCCTTAATTCACTCACAGCATGCCGATGGATCTTCATCACTATGGTCAGAGCAATCCTGCTGGTAATCACATACTGACCCATAGGGAATGCATTGTCCACTGTCACAAGAGAATTCTTCTGCTCGGCAAGGATGTTGTGTCTGTGTTTCTTCACAGGCGTAAACCTGAACGCCATCCAGGCCAATAAAACCTGCCTGACTTTGTGTAGTTCCTTCAAAAACAAACTAGAGAAATAAAGTTGTAAACATTTTAAAAAACATAAAATGAGTCTTTAAAAAAACTTATAGAATAAGGAGAGTTAACACAGCCTCTGAGTAATAAAAATAATGCAGGATGGACTTCCCCTTCATACTTATGCTCTATTCATCTTTTCTCCTTTACAATGTAAGACTTTTGCAAGCAGGAATTGTCTCATTCTCTGTACTTATGTCCGGAGTTCCACTTAAGTGGTTAGGTGACACAGTGCATACAGCACAGGGTGTGGAGTCAAGACTTGAGTTCAAATCCATCCTCAGACACTAACGAGCTATGTGACCCTGGACAAGTTACTTACCCTCTGCTCACTTGAGTTTCCTTCACTGTAAAAATAGCGTGAATAACAGGACCTACCCTGCAATATTATTTCTGAGGATAAAATGAGATAATATTTATAAAGCACTTAGCCTAACAGTTGCCATATAAATGCTTATTCCCTTCTCTTCCCCAGTGCCTAACACATAGTTGGTGCTTCATAAATACTTGTTGACTGGTTCACAGCATATAAAAGATGCTGGGCCTACAAATAGTACATTGATCAGAAGCTACACTTGTTAACTAAATGACTGACTTGTGTTTTCATCATCTTTCCTATTCACAGGGTCAATTTTGGACCATTTCTGCCCCATGTAGACAGGGCATGCTGAAGAAATCTCAAATCAGAGCTGAGTCTTTTTCGGGGTTTCATTTGTTCACCTAACTGAAGGGAATATTTCTCAACTATATGAAATGGGGCACAGCCAAATCAACAGATCAGAAGTCTTACAGGAACCTCTTAAGCCATTATCTCTCTATTTATGAAATAATACTAGTGACAAACACCATAATTATGTTTTCTTAACACTTCTTTAAAAGAGAGAGATCAAGAGATAAAGTTAATAAAAGATTTCATTTTTCTATTTCTTAACAGGAAGTATAGATTCAATTGAATTTACATATACTCCTGAATTAATTTATTAACTATGAGGGAGATAGAAATGTTTATAATTTTACTTCCCTCTGAGTTATTGTGGGGATCCATGTAACCTATATCTTTCCATCTGTCTGTCTGTCTTTATATACATAAACACATATATAGGGAGAGACAGAAATGCATATGCATATATGGTAAAATACAGAGATGTATAGACACAGATATTTACTTATATATATTACCTAAAATGAAGTATACAGTTAGGTCTAGAAAGTAATGTAAACCCTAAATTACATCTCATGTAAGAACAAAAATAGTAATAGTTTACAGTCATTTAAGACTTCAAGGTTTGCCTAGTGTGTTATAGAGATTGAGCCATTTAAACTGTTGCAAACAACTCTGTAGAACATCTCTAACTGGCATTATTATTGCTCATTTTAGAGATGAAGTAAAGGCTCAAGGAGATGACTTAGTTTAATTATGACCACACAGGCAATAAGCATCAGAGACAGAATCTGAACTTGGCCTACCCTCTCGGACTAGCATTCTATTCACTATGCCATAGTCAACTAGAACACTGGGATTTGGGAATAAATCCTTAGAAAAATACAACTTAACTTAAAATCTTGTCTCTTGGTAATTATTCAAAATTTAAACTGGAACTTTGGGCTATCACAAAAAAGCAACCAAATATTTGGTGAAATAACCTGGATTTTTTTTTTGCTTTTTTTTAAAATTAATAAAGTATTTTATTTTTTTCCATTACATGTAAAGATAATTCTCAACTTTTTTATACAAGCTTTACAATTTCAGATTTTTCTCCCTCCCCTCCCTCCCCCCGACAACAGGTAATCTGATATAGGTTTTATATATATATATATATATATATATATATATATATATATATATATATATATATATATATATATATACACACAAACACACACACACAGATAATAACATTAATCCTATTTCTTCATTAGTCATGTTATAAGAGAAAAAATCAGAGCAATGATGAAAAACCTCAAAATAGAAAAAAAAAACAACAGCATCAAAAACAAAAGAAATAGTATGGTTCATTCAGCATTTATACTCTGCAGTTCTTTTTTTTTTTCCCTTGGATTTGGAGATCCTCTTCTATCATGAGTTCCCTGGAACTCTTCTGTGCCATTGCTTTGGTGAGAAGAATATAATCCATCACAGTAGATCAACACTCAATGTTGATGATACTGTGTACAATGTTCTTCTGGTTCTTCTCATCTCACTCATCATCAGCTCACACAAGACCCTCCAGGTTTCTCTGAACTCCTCCTGCTCATCGTTTCTTACAACACAATAGTATTCCATTGTATTCATATACCTCAACTTGTCCAGCCATAATGTGAGTGAGATTTTCCCCGTCCCTTAGTTATAAGAGATTTACTATAGTTTTAAGTGCTTTAATTAAAATAATATTCAATATATATTAACAAAAAATAATTGTGATTCATATAGATTGCATAAGGTTAGTAGGTCAAGTCCTTTTTCCATGTTTCTCAATTTTCCTATGACATAGTATAGTAGATCTTGTGATATCCGCCCTAGGAAATGTCACAAGGTCCGTAGGTGGTCAGTAATACTGTTCACGCCGCTTTACACTGGCCCACTGTTCACGTCGTTTTACACTGGTCTAACAATGATCCACCCTATTGATATCATAGTGCTGATCCCTTGTTATTACTCAAGACTATGTCCTAATTTTAGATAATGCCCCCCCAGGGTATATAAACCTATGTAGTTTGTACTTCTGGGTCTTTCAGGCCCAAAGCCTGGATGACCGGTTTTGTTGAGGGACGAGCTCTCTCTCAATAAACCCATTTGCTTCAGCCTGGAAACTTTGTTATTTTCATTTTTCCGTCGGACTTAAAATTTTTTCGCGACAATTCCCCAATTGATGGGCACCCCCTCAACATCCAATTCCTTGCCACTACGTAAAGAGCAGCTATAAATATTTTTGTACATGTGGGTCCCTTTCCCCTTTCCATGATTTCTTTGGGAAAAAGACCCAAAAGTGGTATTGCTGGGTCAAAGGGTATGCACAGCTTTATTGCCCTTTGGGCATAATTCCAAATTGCTCTCCAGAATGGCTGGATCAGTTCACAGCTCCACCAACAATGGACTAGTGTTCCAATTTTCCCACAGCTTCTCCAACATTTATTATTTTCCTTTTTTGTCATTTTAGCCAATCTGATAAGTGTTAGGTGGTACATTAGAGTTGTTTTAATTTGCATCTCTCAAATCATTAGAGATTTAGAGCATTTTTTCATATGGGAATAGATAGCTTTGGTTTCTTCATGAGAAAACCGCCTGTTCATATCCTTTGACCATTTCTCAATTGGGGAATGACTTGGGTTCTTATAAATTTGATTTAGTTCCCTATATATTTTAGAGATGAGGCCTTTATCAGAAGTACTGGCCTCAAAAATTGTTTCCCAGCTTTCTGCCTCCTAATTTTGGATGCATTGCTTCTGTTTGTACAAAATTTTTTTAACTTAATGTAATCAAAATCATCCATTTTGCATTTTATAATATACTCTATCTCTTGTTTGGTCATAAACTGTTTTCCTTTCCAAAGATCTGATAGATAGACTATTCCTTTCTGTCCTAATTTACCTATGGTATCATGTCTTATGTCTAAATCGTGTATCCATTTTGACCTTATTTTAGTATAAGGTGTAAGATGTTGGTCTATGCCTAATTTCTGCCATACTATCTTCCAGTTTTCCCAGCAGTTTTTGTCAAATACTGAGTTCCTATCCCAGAAGCTGGAGTATCTGGGTTTATCAAACACTACATTACTAGTGTCATTTACTACTGCATTTCCTGAGCCTAGCCTATTCCATTGATCTACCACTCTATTTTTTAGCCAGTACCAGATTGTTTTGATGACTGCCACTTTATAGTAAAGCTCCAGGTTTGGTATCGCTAACCCACCTTCCTGTGAATTTTTTTCATTATTTCCCTGGATATTCTTGATTTTTTGTTTTTCCAGATGAATTTTGTTATTATTTTTTCTAGCTCTATAAAATAATTTTAACATAGTCTGATTGGTATGGCACCGAATAAGTAAATTAATTTAGGCAGTATTGTCATTTTTACTATATTAGCTCTGCCTATCCATGAGCAGTTGATATCTTTCCAATTATTTAGATCTGATTTGATTTGTGTGAAAAGTGTTTTGTAATTGTGTTCATAGAGTTCCTGGGTTTGTCACAGCAAGTAGACTCCCAAGTATTTTATATTGTCTACCCTTACTTTAAATGGAATTTCTTTTTCTATCTCTTGCTGCTGGACTTTGTTGGTCATGTATAGAAATGCTGATGATTTATGTGGATTTATTTTATATCCTGCTACTTTGCTAAAGTTGTTAATTGTTTCAAGTAATTTTTGAGTTGATTCTCTAGCATTCTCTAAGTATGCCATCATATCATCTGCAAAGAGTGATAGTTTTGTTTCCTCCTTGCCTATTCTAATTCCTTTAATTCCTTTCTCTTCTCTGATTGCTAAAGCTAACATTTCTAGGACAATATTAAATAATAGGGGTGATAATGGACATCCCTGTTTAACCCCTGATCTTATTGGGAAGGCCTCTAATTTATCTCCATTGCATATAATACTTGTTGATGGCTTTAGGTAGATACTGTTTATTATTTTAAGGAAAGCTCCCCCTATTCCTAAACTCTCCAGTGTTTTTATTAGGAATAGGTGTTGTATTTTGTCAAAAGCTTTCTCTGCATCTATTGAGATAATCATATGATTTTGGTTGGTTTTCTTATTGATGTGCTTGATTATGTCAATAGTTTTCCTAATGTTGAACCAGCCCTGCATTCCTGGTATAAATCCCACCTGGTCATAGTGTATTATCCTGGTGATCACTTTCTGTAATCTCCTTGCTAATATCTTATTTAAGATTTTAGCATCCATATTCATTAGGGAAATTGGTCTATGATTTTCTTTCTCTGTTTTTGCTTTGACTGGTTTTGGTATCACCACCATATTTGTGTTATAAAACAAATTTGGTAGAACTCCTTCTTCACCTATTTTTCCAAATAATTTGTATAATATTAGTATTAATTGTTCTTTAAATGTTTGGTAAAATTCACCCATAAACCCATCTGGCCCTGGGGATTTTTTCTTAGGGAGTTCATTAATGGCTTGTTCAATTTCTTTTTCTAATATGGGTTTATTTAAGGATTTGATTTCCTCTTCAGTTAACCTGGGCAGTTTGTATTTTTGTAAATATTCATCCATTTTATTTAGATTGTCAAATTTATTGGCATACAGTTGGGCAAAATAATTCCTAATTAAAAATGCTCTAAATCTCTAATGATTAGAGAGATGCAAATTAAAACAACTCTGAGGTACCACCTGACACCTATAAGATTGGCTAAAATGACAAAAAAGGAAAATAATAAATGTTGGAGAAGCTGTGGGAAAATTGGAACACTAATTCATTGTTGGTGGAGCTGTGAACTGATCCAACCATTCTGGAGAGCAATTTGGAATTCTGCCCAAAGAGCGATAAAGCTGTGCATACCCTTTGACCCAGCAATACCACTTTTGGGTCTTTTCCCCAAAGAAATCATGGAAAGGGGAAAGGGACCCACATGTACAAAAATATTTATAGCTGCTCTTTATGTAGTGGCAAGGAATTGGAAGTTGAGGGGTGCCCATCAACTGGGGAATGGCTGGACAAGTTGTGGTATATGAATACAATGGAATACTATTGTGCTGTAAGAAATGATGAGCAAGAGGAGTTCAGAGAAACCTGGAGGGTCTTGCGTGAGCTGATGATGAGTGAGATGAGCAGAACCAGAGGAACATTGTACACAGTATCATCAACATTGATTGTTGATCTACTGTGATGGACTATATTCTTCTCACCAATGCAATGGTACAGAAGAGTTCCAGGGAACTCATGATAGAAGAAGATCTCCAAATCCAAGAAAAAAAAAAAGAACTGCAGAGTATAGATGCTGAATGAACCATACTATTTCTTTTGTTTTGGGTGCTGTTGGGTTTTTTTTTCTATTTTGAGGTTTTTCATCATTGCTCTGATTTTTTCTCTTATAACAGGACTAATTCAGAAATAGGATTGATGTTATTATGCGTATATAGATATATTTGTGTATAGATATATATCTATATCTATATATGTATATGTATATAGATATAACCCATATCAGATTACCTGCTGTCTAGGGGAGGGGGGAGGGAGGGGTGGGAGGGAGAAAAATCTGAAATTGTAAAGCTTGT
Source organism: Dromiciops gliroides (assembly GCF_019393635.1). Taxonomy (NCBI): domain Eukaryota; kingdom Metazoa; phylum Chordata; class Mammalia; order Microbiotheria; family Microbiotheriidae; genus Dromiciops; species Dromiciops gliroides. The sequence goes on along the minus strand of NC_057865.1, from coordinate 56,868,114 downwards.
ATAAGCAAAAGTTGAGAACTATCTTTACATGTAATGGAAAAAATAAAATACCTTATATGTAAAATTAAATTAAATTTTTTAAAAATGAATTGGAAACAAAAAAAAGAAAGTGCTTTGTAAAGTTAAAAGACCAATACGTACCAAAAAAAAATTTATGAAAGCTCTTTTCTGGTGCAAAGAATTCAAAATTGAGGGGATGTCCATTGACTGGGGAATGCCTGAACAAATCGTGGGATGAGATTATAATGGAACACTATTTTGCTATAAGAAATGATGAGCAGGATGCTCACAGAAAAACCTGGAAAGAGGTACATGAACTGATGCAAAGTGAAATGTATTGTATACAAAGTAACAGCAATACTGTAAGATGGACAGCTATGAACGACTTAACTATTCTCAGAAATATAATGATTCAAGACAACTCTGAAGGACTTATGATGAAAAATGCAATCCATCTCCTGAGAAAGAACTGATGGAGTCTGAATACAGATTGAAGCATAATTTTTAAGTTAATTTTTCTCGAGTTTTTGGTCTGTTTTCTTTCATAACCTGAAAAATATGGAAATGTTTTGCATGACCACACATGTATAACTTATATTGAATTGCTTACATTCTTAAGGGGATGGTGGGAAGGAAGGAAGGAAGGAAGAGAATTTGGAGCACAGTTTCAAAAATGGACGTTAAAATTGTTTTTACAGGTAATTGGGGAAAATAAATTTCTAAATAAATGAAAAAAATAAATAAAAGTAACTTTCAATTCCAAAATAATAATAATAATAATTCCTAATTATTGATTTAATTTCCACTTCATTGGTGGTAACATCCCCCCTTTCATTTTTGATCCTGGTAATTTGGTTTTCTTCTTTCTTTTTTTAAATCAAATTAACCAATATTTTATCTATTTTATTGGTTTTTTCATAAAACCAGCTCTTAGTTTTATTGATTAATTCTATAGTTTTTTTGCTTTCAATCTTATTAATTTCTCCTTTGATTTTTAGGATCTCTAATTTAGTATCTAATTGGGGATTTCTAATTTGTTCTTTTTCTAGCTTTTTAAGCTGCATGCCCAATTCATTAATCTCCTCTTTCTCTTTTTTATTCATGTAAGCATTTAGAGCTATAAATTTTCCCCTAAGCACTGCTTTGGCTGCATCCCATAGATTTTGGTATGTTGTCTCATTATTGTCATTCTCTTGGATATAGTTATTGTTTCTATGATTTGTGGTTTGGCCCATTTATTCTTTAGAATGAAATTATTTAGTTTCCAATTGATTTTCATTCTACTTTTCCCTGGCTCTTTCTTACATGTAATTTTTATGGCATCATGATCTGAGAAGGATGCATTTACTATTTCTGCCTTTCAACATTTAACTATGATGTTTTTGTGCCCTAATACATGGTCAATTTTTGAAAACGTGCCATGTACTGCTGAGAAAAAGGTATATTCCTTTCTATCCCCATTCAATTTTCTCCAGACATCTATCATGTCTAACTTTTCTAGTAATCTATTCACCTCTTTCACTTCTTTCTTATTTATTTTTTGGCTAGATTTATCTAATTCTGAGAGGGGGAGATTCAGAACCCCCACTAGTATAGTATTACTGTCTAATTCCTCTTGTAACTCATTTAACTTCTCCTCTAAGAACTTGGATGCTATACCACTTGGCGCATACATATTCAATATTGATATTACTTCATTATCTATAGTACCTTTAAGCAAGATGTAATTTCCTTCCTTATCTCTTTTAATGAGATCTATTTTTGCCTGCACTTTGTCTGAGATAAGGATTGCTACCCCTGCTTTTTTTACTTTAGCTGAAGCATAATATATTCTGCTCCAGCCTTTTACCTTTACTCTGTGTGTATCTCTCTGCTTCAAATGTGTTTCTTGTAAACAGCATATTGTAGGATTCTGGTTTTTAATCCACTCTGCAATTTGCTTCCGTTTTATAGCAGAGTTCATCCCATTCACATTCACAGTTATTATTACTGACTGTCTATTCCCCTCCATTCTATTTACCCCTTTGTACTTTCCCCCCCTTCTAATAACCTGGATTTTGAAAACGATGTGAAACCATGTTTTGATCATAGAAATCATTCCGTTTCTTCATTAGTGTGATGCTAATTGATGCTTAATTAGTGTGATGCTAAGTGCAGCTGACCATGAATGAGAGTTTGGAAACCAAAAGCATCTTCCGATGTGCTTAAAAACAAGTCAAGGCAGCGAGCGTTAATTAAGTACTTATTGTGCACCAGGCACTGTGTCAAGCACTCCTACAGCAACAAAACCTGTTTACCTCTGTTTTTAGCTATAAGTTTGAATATGAGACTTCATTTAAATTTTATCCTTCCATTACATTCAGTAGTATTCCAAAACCAATGTAATGTTGGTGTCTTTGGGGGTTAAAAACTAGATGTCAGCAAGAAACAAAAATAAGAATGTGTGTGTGTGTGTGTGTGTGTGTGTGTGTAAATGTGAGTATAACAGGCCAAGAGAAAAACTGAACTTTTCTGGATTTGCTATAAAAATGATATAGTTCAGATATATCATGTGGAATGCCAAGAGCAAAATACTGTCTTCTCTACATATGTCATTGTTTCTCATCTTCTGCTTCTGATTTGGGGATGCAGAGCTCTGAGTCTGGAGGACAAAGTACCAAAACTGGTAGGATCAGCCAAATGCAAAAACTTCTCCATGACTTTATAATTATGTCACTGTATAAATAGTCATAACCCATACCTGTTCCTATTTTAATTCACTACAGATAGAGTAAATGCAAACAGAAGAGTTTCCCATTATAGAGTAGCCTTGTTAATAATCTCAATCCCTGGTGAATATAAGATCTCAGCAGCTTCCCATCAATTCTTTAGAAATAGCATCAATCAAGTATGTCCTAGGTTTCAGGAATATAAATTACTGTATACATAGCATTGTCATATTGAATACACAGGTGAAGTCAAAATAACAAGTTATGTTTCTTCCTGCCTGAATGTTCAATGCAGCTCTATGGAAGAGCAACTGAAAGCACTGACTGAAGCCAAGGAAAATGAGAACCATGGGAGTAGCACTTGAGCGTGTTACGATTTCTCTGTGCTAGTAAGGAGCTGTCATTTTGTCAATATAGAAACTCTTCGCACCAACACAGATGTAATAAATCTCAGACATAAAAAGGTTAAGTGATCTTCCCAGGGTCACAAATCCAGTGTCAGAGGTGGGATTATATCCCAGTTATTCCTGATTGCAAGTCCAGCCTGCTATCCTTTGTACCAAGCCAACTTGAAAGTTACTCTACCCAATTTTGCGGATCATAATAGAAAATGTCAAATAGGGACAGCTAGGTGGCGCAGTGGATAGAGCACCGGCCTTGGAGTCAGGAGGACCTGAGTTCAAATCTGGCCTCAGACACTTAACACTTACTAGCTGTGTTACCCTGGGCAAGTCACTTAACCCCAATTACCTCACTAAAAAAAAATGTCAAATCAAAATTCTTATGAAACTTTTATAAAGTAGACAAATATTGATAATTTCTCCTTCAATACCTTGAATGTTGTCATGGTCTCAGGTACAGACACTTCTGTTTTCATCCACTCACCCATGGTTGAAGCATCACTTGTCCATAGTATTTCTTTCTCCTGTAGATTGCAGAAAATATAATATGTATATATGTTATTTCTTAAAATGAATCCCTTCAGTCCCCGAACTCATTCTCATAATTCTTTATTTTAAATTTGTACTAATAAGATGATAGATTTAAAGCTAGAAGAGATCTTAATGACTTTCTAATACACCCCTTTATTTTATAGATTAGGAAACTGAGACCCATGAAAGTTAAGTAACTTGTTCCAAGGTCACACAGGCATAAGCATTAGAGGGGTTTTTAATAGCTTTATTTCAAAAAATATCTCAACTCTGCTCTTTTTCTACCCAGATAGCCATCATTTGTAACAAAGAGTAAAAAAGAAAGAAAATAGTTCAGTAAAACTAAAACTTACTCAAAACAGACAAAACCACTCCAGGAGTAATTAATGTAGTGTTAATAGCCATGCGTGCTCTGGTATAAGCCATTTGTAAGTGTAGACAGATGCCCCTTCTTAAATGATGTAGAATGGTACCTTCTTTTCTGCAGATGAGATTTAAAGTGGCCAGAACTCTGGCAGTGGCTCCCCCACCCCTGCCCTCAATCAGTGCCATAATTGGGACAATGTGGGATTTTGCACCACCCCTTCCCAGTTGGAACTTGCTCCCCCCCCCCCCAAAGAATCAAAGGTATATTGGTCTATAATACTGCCTAGGTATAAGTTATTATACATACACATGTGTGTGTATGTATATGTGTGTGTGTGTGTGTGTGTGTGTGTGTGTGTGTGTGTGTGTAGAGAGAGAAAGAAGGGGGATTACCACAGTGGTATGAGGCAGTAGAGTCCACAAGGAGAGGGGGGGAAGCATAGTCACTTAAAGAAGGAAGTCTAGGAGGAAATAGTTTCCTTCATGTCAGTATTACAGAACAAAGCCACATTTGCCCCAGGGTTATTTCAGTTGTGACTTCATTCCAAGTATAGTATGGGTAAAAATTAACTTTTGTGGACTGATCCTACTAACCTAACCAGTATTTGTAACATTGTTTTTATAGGAAATGGCTTTCAGAATTTCAAATGATCTTCCCAAAGAACTTCTGAAACATGACCCAATCATCACCTTGGGATGTTATGATATATGATTTTAACATTTCCATCCCTGTTCTCTGTCCAAGTTCTTTAGGTTTCAAGCCACATAAATATGAACAGGTGTGCTGACTTTTCTGAGTGGAAAAATGTATTTTATCCTAATACTAACCCTATAACATAGCACAGAGCCTGGCATACATTACATATTTAATAAATGCTAATTCGTTACTTCTAGATTATAGGACAAAGATTATTGATCTATGATGGGCCAGACCCAAAATGTTCACTATAACACCATGATCTCAATGATTATCAGAGATGATTTGGTATTTGGGAAGATAATCACATGTCCCTCTTACTCTTCTCTATGAAAATGTTGGTCAATTTGACTTGCCCAAGTATTACACCTCCTGTGAAGAAATTGACTCTGATACTCAGAGATACTTGCCTCTTTGTTCTGTCATTACCCATCATGCATTGGGAACATGAAAATGAACTGAATAACAACAAACTCAGTCAGCCTGAGCCCGGGGATTCCCTCTATTTCTGCCTTTATTATGAGCATAGAAACTACATTTGAACATTTCATTTAGGTTCAAATCGAATTTTATATGATGTGCATTTTCCTCAGGCACTTGTAAGCATTTATTCTCCTTAGTAACCTTTCCTACTCATACTTTCACTTTCTTTCATTAATCCCATTCCTCCCAAAGAGTTCCCCTGTACTTATCCATTTCTCACTCCCCTGCACTCTGGCCTCTACCCTGAATTTCAAATTCCAAATATAATAGAGTGTATCCTACACATATTTGCATGGATATTCTGATTCACTACAGAAGAAACAAAGGAAATACGCATTTATTATGTACCAAACATGTGCCAGGACTGTACCAAGCATATTACAATTAGTATCTCATTTGATCCTAACAACAATTCTAGGAGGTAGGTGCTATCATTACCCCTATTTTACAGCTGAAGAAACTGATACAAACAGAGGTTAAGTGATTTGCTCAGGATCAGATAGCAAGGCAGTGACTTCAGTCAAATTTGAACTCAATTCTTCCTGACTTCAGTCCCAGAACTCACGATCTATCTACTGTGCCATCTCACAAAAAAGTTGTCTAGAATGAAAGAGACCACCTGGTACAAAGGAAAGAGTGTTAGTTTTGTTGTCAGATATTCTGTCTTTTAATTCTGGTTCTCCATTTACTAGCGACTTGACTTTGTTCCTTAATCTCTCTGGATCTCTGTTGACTCATCTCAGATAACCTAACCCACTTGTATTTATTAAGCACCTTCTCTTTGCCAGACATTGGTGATACAAATGCAAAAATTATACATTGGAAATGATGTGTGAGTTCCCTTCCATCTCTAAATCTCTGATGCTATAATGTTTTCCAAAAAGGTTAATGCCATTAACATTCATGCAGGTGCAAGTACACTGGTCAATATGATGAAGTACATATTATCACTGAATAGTTTTTTTAAGAGTAGTAAAGCATTTGTGATTTCATCAGCATGGGAAACTCATTCCATCAACACAGATCTCAACTCTCTTCCAATGTATCTGGTTAATTAATTTAGCTAGAATTTATCATGCATGTACTTGTACTAGGTGCTAGGGCAAAGAAGATTTGCTGTGTTTTGGGGTTTTTTTGTAGTTTTTGGTCAAATTGTACCTTGCCTTCAAGGAGCTTACATTCTATTGGAAGGGGGAATTATGTGGAAAGGGATTACTTTGTTAATATATGAAAAATAGATAAACAGTCATTTCTGGAGGAAGGGCACTTACAATTTGGGGTAGGGGGAGAAATCAGAACTGAACTTAGTTTTAAAGGAAGTGAGAGAGACTTTGAGACAATAGTGAGGAGGTAGTGCATCCCAGTTATAGAGTACTGCCCAAGAGATGGAATGTTGTGGGTGGGGAACAGTGTGTATTCCAGTAGATAAATTCTAGGAGGCCTCCTGAGGTAGGGAGAAGATCAATCACTTCCTATTGTCACAAAGTGAAGCAAAAGCAGAAGCAAGTTTTTAGGCGTCACTGGAATTTGTACCATGCTGCCTCTTAAGAAAGAACAGTCATAAGTTGATGAGCTCTCAAGATTGGTGAGTAAGCACAAAATCACCTCACCTATTGTATCTGGTTAGCCCGAGACCCATTCTATCCTTTATATTTTCTACAATTTTCCTGCTATTGCCACACATTTTCCTTCCTGAAATGGAATGGACCTCCAGAAATCACAAACCAAGTCCCCTGGGGCTGTAAACCCACTCAGTCTCAGGATTCTTTCCCTGTTTCTGAGCTATCTTTATTGACATATGAGTGTATATTCACCCAGCCCACTATGTTTCCAAAGCCCTAATCCAGAACAAATTTCACATCTGATCTGGTGGAGCCATCTTGTCATCTTTCCTGCCATCCTATATTCCCTTTCCCCTGCTTTCTATCTCTGACTCTGAACAGTTAAAAAGTCAGTACTAAAATTCCTTCTGAAAAGGGCATGCTAATTGATTGTCTGGAATGTTCTCCCTCATCTCTGCCTGACTTCTTTGGATTCCTTCAAGTCTCAGCTAAAGTCTTACTTTTTGTAAGAAACCTTTCCTAGACATACCTAATTTCAGTCCCTTCTCTGGGAGATCACCTCCAGTTTAAAGTATATATATATCTTGTTTGTGTATAGACGTGTGTATGTAATCTCCCCTATTAGACTGAGCTCCCTGAGAGCAGAAATTAGGTTTTATGTGGGACTTTTTTGCCTTTCTTTATATTCCCAGTGCTTAAAGCAGTGCCTAGCACATGCATCTTGACTTGACTTGACACCAACTCATCATAACTGCGATTTGTCAGATTGAAACCCCCTTTCCTGGCCTCCATTTGCATTTGTTCTCTCCCCTTATTAGTTATATTCCTTGAAAACAAGAATTGAATTGTTTCTTTTCTTTGTATCACCAGGATCCAGCACGGATCCAGCTACTTAGAATCTTAATAAATGCTTAATTTTTTGTATCATGTGTAATGTTATGGCTACCAACTGCTATGCACAATGCCTGGCAAATAGTAAACACTTACTAAAGCCTTTCATCTTGACAAAGTACTATTGCATCACTCTATATCTGCAAATGTTATATGCATATAAGGTACTATTCTTCCTCCTGTTCAAAACCACTTAATGATAATAGCTTAACTGTTCATTCCATGGACTAGTATAAACACAGTAAATTAACATTCTCCTTATGTTACAGCTAATGAGTAGTAATTAAAAGGTAGCTATGTGGTATAAGAGAGTACCTGGAGTCAGGAAGATCTGAGTTCAAATGTTCAAATGTGACTTCAGATACTTACTAGTTGTATAATCCTGGGAAAGTTATTTAACCTCTGTCTGCCTCAGTTTCTTCATCTATAAATTGGGGATAATAATAGTATCAACCTTCCAAAGGTTGTTGTGAGTTCACAGAAAAAGATAACATTTGTAAAATATTTTACAAACTTTACAACACTATACAAATGCTAGCTTTTGAAATCTTCAGTGGACAACATCTGAGGTTCAGCCTTATACTGTCCAATTTACAACAGATGATAGTTATTCTCTTAAGCTATGCTGTGCCAGGGCAGATTGGAGTTAGGGTTAAGGCTGACATTCATTTTTCTTTCTATTATTTTCTCCTCAGTTTCTATTATTCAGCACTGATGACCTCAGCAGCACCAACCACAGATGCTTTTAGTCTGACTGTTGTGGCAAGTAGCATTCATCAGTTTCCCCCCACTTCCATTTTCTGGGAGCAATTTAGAGCAAATGGGCTCGTTTTTGCACAATGACTAATGGACTCCCCAAGCTCCAATTGAAGAGGAGTGAGGACATTTACATTTTCCCCACAAATTTATCAAAGCCCTTTCCAAACAGAAATGGCTATTCATGCCCCAAACTTAATGGCATGTTATGAATGAGATCTAGATTTTCCTAGCATTCTTTTCCATACTGATGACACGAATCGTAAAATAAAAATTCCCTCCCTCCCTCCAACAAAAATGAAATGGGCTTTTATTCTATTTCTGTGCCCTGCTCTCAGACTCATATCTATGTAACCTCAATAGGTGGCACAGAAAAATTGAATACCTACCTTAAAAAAACATTTCAAAAGATGCTCTGGTTTTTTTTTTTTTTTATTAGTCACAAAAACTCCTTTTGCTTTCCTAGAATGATACTGATAGAACTATTTTAACCTACAAGGAAAATATTCCCTAAAAATGTTCCTTTTTTGTCTTTCTCTTTTTGTTCTTTTTGTTTTTAGCCTGACCTCCTCATTTCCAGTAGGGACAAGAACGCTAAAACAAGAGCTTCCACTCAATTTGTATGAAGCCTATGTAGTACATGGTAGCAGTGCTCCTTGGTGAAACAAACCCCAGTTACAGAAAAAGTTGTTTCTACATCCATTTTTCCCCAGTGTAAAAGTAAAGGTAAATTTTATTTCTGTGAATTCCATAAATTTAAATGTTAAAAACAGACATTTCCAAGGAAAAGAAATAAAAAATCAAGCAATCAATTAAAAATATTGAACACCCAGAAATTCATGTCTATGTAAGGGAGGGGTTAGGCATAGGTCACTGTCCCTACAAGAGCTACAGCATCAAGGTAGAGGAGTGAGCAAACCCTAGAAGACTATGACCTCACTAGGGTGACGGGGTTGCCCCGAGATGTTGACTTCCTTGGAGGATTTGAGGGAGATGTGAATCATTGTTCCTCTGGTATGTTGTAGAGAGGATTCTTATTTAGTTAATGGCTTATTAGATAGCCTCTGAGACTCCACTAACTCTCAGATTCAGTGACATATAGCTAAAAATGGTGTATGACTCAGAATCAGAGTCAGATTGCTTTGCCTGAAATGTCATTTTTCCGCAAACCATCTCCCTAATCCTGGGAACTCTTAAGCATTCACCGCTCCCCGATCCAGCACAAAATGGATATGATGGGAGGTCAGTGCATCTTAAAGGTTCCATAGAGGAGTGGGAAACAATACTGAAGGTTCCAACAGTGCCTAAAGAGAGAGTCTCAGTTCATTTGTAGGTAAAATGGGCATCATTGTGGGCAGCTAGGTGGCACAGTGGATAAAGCACCGGCCCTGGATTCCGGACTCCCTGAGTTCAAATCCGGCCTCAGATACTTGACACTTAACTAGCTGTGTGACCCTGGGCAAGTCACTTAACCCTCATTGCCCTGGAGAAAAAAAGGGGGGGGCATCATCTCCTCCCAGTTTTAGAAGGTACATGCTGTATCAAACTAGTAATAACATTTGCAAAAATATTTCTCTCATTCAAAATATTTTAAAATGAAACATGATGATAAGTTAAATGAAAATGAAGTATTGGTAAGAAAAATTCTGATGTAGATAATGGAACACTTTTCAAAGAAAATATTCCAAAAAAAACCCCTTCTAATGTAGAAATTTATATATATATCCCTAGATAGTGGTTTTTGCTTTCCTAAAACAGGTGCTGGTTCTTTAACCTAATGACTCTTTGAAGCTAAGTTTTATGGACTTGCTTTTATTTTCAAAGATGTGTCAATTAAATTGTTATATACTGACTTCTGTATGACCAACCAAGAAAAGCTCATTCCTTTTTCATCTCCACTGAGGGCCTGGAACAAGACTTTACATAGTGAGCACTCAGCAAATGTTATTATTAAATTAAAATGAATTTAAATTGGCTATCAAATTTATAATTCCTGTTTCCCTAATACCATTGACTTGGGGTTGTTGTCCCCCTGAGTGAAAGTTCCCTGATTCTCAAAAGCCCCAAACTCTACCCATAATTCTTGTATCCATGCAGCTCAATTCTACCACTCCCCAGGACATCACTGCCTCCCCCCGCCATGTTTGCTTGCCTGCCTACCCCTCCCTCCCTCTCTCTCTCTCTCTCTCTCTCTCTCTCTCTCTCTCTCTCTCTCTCTTTCACATGCATGCATGCGTGCGTGCACACACGCGCACACGCACACACACACGCACGCACACACACACACACACACATACATTGTATCCTCTAGAATTTCCACATAATCTTTCCCTTCACCCTCAATCTCTTCTTTTCAGTCACTTTCCAATTTCTTATGATCAAGGAAAGTTGGGTCTCTGCAGAAGACATTGCTCTACTGGCTAAACCCTCTCCCTGATGCTCATAGCAAGTATATAGACATAAGAGGCTGGCAAGAGGAGTTAGAATATTTTTCTTTTTCTCAGCCTCCAAACTGGCTTATTATATATCTGCTGCCATTCTGCCTTCCCCATGGAATAAGAACTTCCTAGGACTTTGAGCTGGGCATTTTTTTCTTCTCTATACATATAATCTCTTGCACTTCTCATCATCTGCCTAGTATCAGCTCTTCACCTTTCTATAGAGATGTCTCCCATATCTAAATTTCCATCCCTAATCTCTCTCCTGAGCTCTAGTCACTCTCTGGCAAAGATTTCCAAGTTAAGTATCTCAAACTGAGTATGTCCAAACTGAAACTCATTATCTTCCACTTACATGCCTGCTTTTCCTCCAAACTTCCTTATTCCTATTGATGGCAACCCAGTCTGCCCAGGCTTCTAAAATCACAGCTTCAGAATAGTCCTACATTCATCTCTCTCCACTCCCAGAGCTATCAATTGCCAAATTTTACTGATTATCCCTCCATAACATTTCTCTTATCTCATCTCTTTTTCATATATCCAATAGTTGTAAGCCCTCATCCCTCACACCAGTACTACTATAATAGGCTAATAGTTCTCTCTTCCCAATCATCCTTAACTCATCCTTCACAAAGCTACCACAATAATCTTAAGGCCCTTTACAGTCTGGTTTCCAGCAATTTTTTCCATTCCCATTTAGGAATGTTCCACTTGAGTATGCCACAGTGACCAGATTCAGAGCTAGGAAAATCTGGGATCAAGTCTTGACTCTGACATATACTAACTGTATGATCTTGGGCAAGTAATTTAACCTATCAGAGATTCAATTTTCTAAAACTCTAGGTTGTAAGAAGGAGCTGGCCTGCATTTGCAGATATTTCATTATAAAGGAGTTCTCTGTACTCCAGAGTCTATACCAATGAAATAATGGTGTCAGTCCCTATTCTCTTTGCAAACTTTATGTTCCATAAAAACTGGACTATAAGCTACTCTCCAACCTTAAGAATCCATTTCCTACCTCCAAACCTTTGACTCTATATGTTTTCTAGTCCTACAACAAACTCTCTTCTCATCTCCACCCTTCAAAAAATGTGTCTTCCTTCAAGGTCCAATTCAGGTGCTACCTTCTCTATAGAGAACTATTCCTCCCAGTTTTTCTTTTTATACTTTTCCTTGTACTATATTTACTGATGTACATGATCTACTTCTCTGGATAGAATTTAAGCTCATTGGGCATGAAAAAAACATCATATCTTAATCATCAGCAGTGTCTTGCATGCAGGAGACATTTCATAAATGTTAGTTGTTTACAGAATCATATAGCATCAGGTTATTTTTACTCCATCCTTAGCCTTTTTCTCCTGCTTTAAGAATTATTTTTAAGATGCCATTTAGAGAGGGGCAGCTAGGTGGTGCAGTGGATAAAGCACCAGCCATGGATTCAGGAGGACCTAAGTTCAAATCTGGTCTCAGACACTTGACAATTACTAGCTGTGTGACACTGGGCAAGTCACTTAATCCTCATTGCCCCTCCAAAAAACAAAAAAACAAAAAAACAAAAACAAAATAGATGCCACTTAGAGAATTCATTAATTGCACTCTGATTATCTCCATATAGTTGCCTGCTTCGCAGTTTTCCTATAGCTTTATTGGGATATTTCTTCTACTTTCTTACTGACCAAAACTCTTATTACCATTTCATTAAGTGAACTTCTAGTAAAGAAGCAATTTTCAGCAAGATACTCTCAAAAGAAAAGACATAGAGATATTAAAAATATACTTTAAATTTTATCTGGACTCTTCTCATTCTCTAGTTTCTTCCTTACAGGGAATATAGTGAACATTAAAAATGCCAAGGGTATCCTTGGGAAATAAACATATATAACATAATATCTGACCTGGAATTCACCCACAAACATAAACAGATGCCTTTGCCAGTGTTTTTCAGTGCCAGAGATATTACTAACCCATTATGTCAACAATGAAGCATCCAAGACACACTGAACTTTGCCTCGCACAGTCAGCAAAAGTATCATCTGTTTTGACTCATGATGTGGATACCTGTTGGATAGAACTAGATAAAGACCAAAAGGCTTCCCTTAATTACCAGGAATGATCAAATTGTGTTGACTTAGAATTACTACAATTCTGGGATAGTTATAAGAGAGTTTGAATTTTATATATAAGGTTTCTCTCCTTTTTTTTTTCCTACTCCACATGTGATAGAATTCCGTGAAAATAAAGAAAATGGTTCTAGTAACAGGAAGTGCTTATGATTAAGCCTAATTCCCCTTCTAACCAATAAATAAGAACAAATACACTTAATAAAGTAACACAACAACAAAAGAATGTAAAAAGCATTCTTATGGGGGAAAATAATCATCCAGGAAAAATATAGCAGAAGAATTGACAAATTTAGTAAGCAAGGAAAAACATTAAAATGAAAGAGAAAAGTAGGACTTTGAAAGTTTGGGGGAGGAGATAACAATATACCATCACCACACCAGAATTAAAAATAAGTCTATTATATGAATTTCCAGAATGTTTAATAAACCCAGTAAGATAAACAGTGACTGGAAGATAGCAAGTGCCCCTAATAAATATTTTTGAATGACATAAAGATTTGTTACCTTGTATCTAAAGGTACAGGTGAAATCAGTGAAGAAATAGAAAAGGAACTTGGAACAATCAGTTTAAAATCTTAATAAATCAATGAAATGGAATAAACCAAATGGAAAAGAAAAATACAAAAATAGATGACAAGATAATCAAATAGCAATGGAAGCCTAGAGAGCACTACAAATCAAAGTGTCTGAGAATTATTAACCTCCCAAAAATGTAATTAATGAGTGTGAATTCCTGATTTCAAGAAATCATATAATAAAATTTCCAGGTAATATTGAAAATAGGGCTAAGTGAAAAATTATAGAATCCACAAGACACTAACAGAAATCAATCTAAGATTTAAGCTTCATAGAAATGTATTTTGATCAGAAAAATCTATCCCAAATTGCAAATATTTTATTTAGAAAATTCAAGAGCACAAACAAAACCAAAATGATGATGATGATAAAACATTCATATATTAGGTCCTTCTGAGCACAAACTAAACCTACAAAATATTAGTACCTCTAAATGTTGCTAACACAACAAAACAATAACAACAAACCAGTAAAATGGATTGAAAAGGACCATTAACATAGCAAGAAAATAAATACATGGTAGTTTAATATTCCCAAATGTATACATAATTTACATACAAAAGTAAAGTATGTGTTCTTATAAAAATAAGGAAAAACAAAATAATAAAGAGATGTTCAATATTCATAACTTAACATAGTCATACAATAGTTAAAAATAATTCAAATTAATGCATAATTTAAGGCTATGTTGAAACAACATCAAGATAGCTTATTGAATTAGGTAAATTAGTCATTTTGTACTTCAACAATAATACGATTCCTAGATAAAGCTAAACAAGTTTAAAAAGCAATATGAGGAAATATATCATAGATTCCATGTGATATTACAAAGCAACAATTATCATATTATCTGGGAAAATAGAGAATTAATTTGATGGAACGGAATTTATGAGATATTTAATGCCAAACACATAGCATATTTGATATACTCAAAACAAAATAGTGAGAGAAGAATGGGGAATGCAGAATGGGGCAACTTATATCACATGAAGAAGCATAAAAGATTTATTATAGTAAAGGGAAAGAATGAAGGTAATGAGCATTGTTTCAACCTTACTCTCATCAGATTTGGTTCAAAGAAGTAATAACATACACACTCAATTGGGTAAAGAAATCTATCTTACCCTATAAGGAAGTAGGAAGGGAAGGGGAAAGAGGAGGGTTGCAGATAGAGGTTAGATTGAGGAAAGTGGTGGTCAGAAGCAAAACACTGGTGAGGAGAGACAGGGGAAAGGAGAGAGAGAGAGAGAGAGAGAGAGAGAGAGAGAGAGAGAGAGAGAGAGAGAGAGAGAGAGAGAGAGAGAGAGAGAGATATAAAGAGGGGGAAAATTGGACAGATGGAAATACAACTGTATTTTCACATTAATCATAATTTCACAGTAATTGTAACTGTGAATGTGAATGGGATGGACTCTCCCATAAACAGAAGCACAGACAGAGTTGATTAAAAAACAGAATCCGGGGCAGCTAGGTGGCACAGTGGATAGAGCACTGGCCCTGGAGTCAGGAGTACCTGAGTTCAAGTCCAGCCTCAGACACTTGACACTTACTAGCTGTGTGACCCTGGGAAAGTCACTTAACCCCAATTGCCTAACTAAAAAAAAAAACAGAATCCTATAATATGTTGTTTATAAGAAACACATTTGAAGCAGAGAGTCACACACAGAGTAAAGGTAAAAGCTGGAACAGAATATATTATGCTTCACCTGGATTTTTAAAAACAGCAGGTGCAGCAATCTGGATCTCAGACAAAGCAAAAGCAAAAATTGAATTAAAAGAGATATGGAAGGAAACTACATGATGCTAAAAATATACCATAAACAATATTAATAATAAACATATATACACCAAGTGGGACAGCCTCCCAAATTCTTAGGGGAGAAGTGAAGTAAGTTACAGGAATAGACAGTAAAATATACTAGTGAGTGACCTCAACCTCTCCCTCTCAGAACTAGATAAAGCAAAAGCAAAAAAAGAGAAATAAAAATAAACAAGAAAGAAGTTAGGGAGGTGAATAGAATTTAAGAAAAGTTAGATATGATAGACCTCTGGAGAAAATTAAGTGGAGATAGAAAGGAATATATATTTTTTCTCAGCAATACATGACACCTACATAAAAAACTGACCATGTATTAGGGCATAAAAACCTCACATTCAAATAAATACAGAAAGGTAGAAATATTAAATGCATTATTTTCAGATCATAATGCAATAAAATATTTATGTAATAAAGGGCCATGGGAAGACAGATTAAAAATAATTGGGCACCTAAGTGGAACAGTAGATAGAGCACCAGCCCTGGCATCAGGAGGACTTGGGTTCAAATCTGGCCTCAGACACTTAACACTTATTAGCTGTGTGACCCTGGGCAAGTCTCTTGACCCCAATCGCCTCACCAAAAAAAAAAAAAAAAAAAGGAAACTAAATAATCTAATCCTAAAGAATGAATGGGTCAAACAACAAATCATAAAAACAATCAATAATTATATCAAAGAGAATGACAATAATGAGAAAAAATTCCAAAATTTATGTGATGCAGCCAAAGCAGTAGTTAGGGGAAATTTTGTATCTCTAAATGATTACATGCATACTATAGAGAAAGAGCAGATTAATGAAGTGGGCAGGCAATTTAAAAAGTTAGAAAAAAGAACCAATTAAAATCCCTAATTAAACATCAATTTAGAAATTCTGAAAATCAAAGGAGAGATTAAGAAAATTAAAGTAAGAAAACTATTGAACTAATAAATAAAATTAAGTGGGTTTATGAAAAATAAATAAAATAAACTTTTGATTAATCTGATTTTTTAAAAAGGAAAGAAGAAAACCAAATTACCAGTATCAAAAATGAAAAGGTAAATTCACTACCAATTAAGAAGAAATTACGGGGCAGCTAGGTGGTTCAGTAGATAGAGCACTGGCCCTGGAATGAGGAGGACCTGAGTTCAAATCTGGCCTCAGACACTTGACACTTACTAGCTGTGTGACCCTGGGCAAATCACTTAACCCCAATTGCCTCACTAAAAAAACAAAAACAAGAAGAAATTACAGTAATAATTAGGCATTCTTTTGCCCATCTGTATGACAATAAATCTGACAATCTAAATGAAATAGATGAATATCTACAAAAATACAAATTGCCTAGATTAACAGAAAAGGAAATAAAATATTTAAATAAACCCACTTTAGAAAAAGAAATTGAGCAAGTGAAGAAATGAACCCCCAAGAAAAAATCTCCAGGGATAGATGGATTTATAAGTGAATTCTACCAAACATCTAAAGAATAATTAATTCCAATACTATATTAACTATATGGTAAAATAGGAAAAAAACAAGTCCTACCAAATTCCTTTTATAATACAAATATGGTGCTGATACCTAAACCAGGAAGAGCTAAAACAGAGAAAGAAAATTATAGACAAGTTCCCCTAATGAATATTGATGCAAAAAATATAAATACATAAAATATTAGCAAAGAGATTAGAGCAATTTATCATGAGGATAATGCATTATGACCAAGTGGGATTTATACCAGGAATGCATGGATGACTCAATATTTGAAAAAATATCAGCATAATTGACCATATAAATAACAAAAACAATAGAAAACACATGATTGTCTCAATAGATTCAGAAAAAGCTTTTGACACAATATAGCACCTATTCCTATTAAAAACGTGAGAGAGCATAAGAATAAATAGAACTTTCCTTAAAGTTACAAGTAGTATATATCTAAAACCATCAGCAAGCATTATCAGTAATGGGGATAAGCTAGAAGCCTTGACAATAAGATCAAGGGTGAAACAAGAATATCCATTATCACCACTATTATTCAATATTAGACTAGAGATGTTAGCTATAGCAATAAGAGAAGAAAAAGAATTGAATGAATTAGAATAGGCAGTGAGGAAACAAAATTATCATTCTTTGCAGAAGATATTATTTTATACTTAGGGAATCCTAGGAAATAAACTAAAAAACTACTTGAAATAATTAAAAACTTTAGTATAGTCATAGGATATAAAATAATATCTCATAAATCATCAGCATTCCTATATATTACTAACAAAGCTCAGCAGTAAGAGATGGAGAGAGATAATCCATTTTAAAAAAACCTGTAGATGATACAAAATATTTGAAAGTCTACTTGCCAAGACAAACCCAAGAACTATATGAATACTATCATAAAACACTTTTTACACAAGTAAAGTCAGATCTATACAATTAGAAAAATATCAGTTGGTCATGGCTAGGCAGAGCTAATATAATAACAATGATGATTCTACCTAAATTAATTTATTTATTCAGTGTCATACAAATCAAACTACCAAAAATTTGTTTTATACTTAGAAAAAATAACAAAATTCATGTGAAAAAACAAAAGGTTAAGAATATCAAGGGATTTAGTGAAAAACTGCTAAAGAAGGTGGCCTAGCTGTATCAGATCTAACACTATATTATAAAGAAGCAATCATCAAAACTATTTGGCACTAACAAATAGAGTGGTGGATTAGTGGAAGAGAGTAGGTAGAAAAGACATAGTAGTAAATGGCTACAGTAATCTACTATTTGATAAACCCAAAAACTCCAGCTTCTGAGAAAAGAGCTCATTATTTGACAAAAACTGCTGGGAAAACTGGAAAATAGTATAGCAAAAACTAGTCATAGACCAAAATCTCACACCATATACCAAGTTAGTCAAAATGGGTACATAATTTAAACATAAAGGGTGATACCCTAAGTAAATTGGGAGAGCAAGGAATAGTTTACCTATCAAATCTATGGAAAAGGGAAGAATTTTTTACAAAATAAGAGAAAAAATCATGAAATGCAAAATGGAAAATTTTGATTACACTAAATTAGAAATGTTTCATAAAAACAATATCAATGCAACCAAGATTAGAAGAAAAGCATAAAGGTGGGAAACAATTTTTTTCAGCAAGCGTTTCTGATAAAGGCCTCATTTCTCAAACATATAGAGAACTAAATCAAATTTACTAAAAAACAAGCCATTCCCCAATTAATAAATGTTCAACAGATTTGAACAATTTTCAGATGAAGAAATCTAAGTTCTCTATAGTCATATGCTCTAAATCACTATTGATTAGAAAAATGCAAATTAAAACACTCTAAGGTACCATCTCACACCTATCAGATTGGCTAATATGACAGAAAAGGAAAATGATAAGTGTTGAAGAAGAGGTGGGAAAATTTGGATACTAATACATTGTTGGTGAAGTTATAAACTGTTTCAAACAATCTGGAGAGCAGTTTGGAACTATACCCAATGGGCAATCAAACTTTTCATACCCTTTGATGCACTAATACCACTACTAGATCTGTATTCAAAAAAATATTTTTTTTAAAAAAGGAAAATAACCTACCCTTTCAAAAATATTTTTAGAAGTCTTTTTGTGTTGGCAAAGAATTAGAAATTGAGGGGATGCCCATAAAGTGAGGAATGGCTGAACAAGTTGTGGTATATGAATATAATGGAATACTATTGTACTGTAAGAAATGATGGGCATAAAGATTTCAGAAAAACCTGGAAAGACTTACATGAACTGGTGCTGAGTGTGATGAGCAGAACCAGGAGAATATTGTACACAGTAACAGCAACATTGTACAATAATCAACTATGAATTGACTTAGCTATTCTCAGCAATGTAATTATCCAAGACAATTCCAAAGCATTCATGACAGAAAATGCTATCCATATCCAGTGATAGAACTATGAAGGCTGAATGGCTATCAAAGCATACAATCTTCTTTTTTCCCCCTTTTTCTTTTCTTTTGGTCTATTTCTTCCTTCACAACATAAATAACATGGAAAGGTTTTACAAAATTGCACATATATAACCTATGTCAAAATGCTTATTGCCTTGAAGAGGGGGTGGTGAGAGGAAAAAGGAGAAAATTTGGAGCTCAGATTTTTATAAATAAACATTAAAATTGTCTTTACAGGCAATTAGGAAAAAGTAAATACTATGTTATAATTATTTGGAAAGGAACGGGTTATATATAATAATTTCTGTGGAAAGTGAATTGGTAAAAGGTATGTTTTGACATATCTAATGCTATACACCACAATAAATTCCAAATGAATAAATCATCTCAATATAAAAATTAAAAAACAGTAGGTAATAATCATTCAAAACTGTTATTCACAGGAAATATGTTAATTATGTCAATCATGTTTCAAAATTGTTTTTACACAAATAAAGACAATTCTCCTAGAAAATTAAAAGATTAAAAATGTTTAGAAAATTAACATGTCTACAGAATTTTTAAAAACTATATCATTTTTAAAACTAAGTTAATATCTTAAAACCATCAAATAAATATATTTTATATGATCCCAATTTTAGAACTAATAGTGAACAAAAGTCAAGTCCAAGCCTCTGACATTATAGGCAATGAAACTGACATCTTGAGAGGTTAAAGAATTCCCCAAGAACACTCAGATAACAAGTAGCAGGGTTTATATTCAAGTCTCAGTCATCTAACATCAAATTCTGTTTATTTTTGTTTTGTTTTCTGTTCTGCGTTGTTCATGCTGAAAGGGATGATGAAAACACATTATTTAATAGAATTCTGTGAAGAAAGAACACTAAGTGCTAGTAGAGCCATAAATAGGTTCCAATATTTTGGGAAGCGATATAGCATTATATGGTTATATAGTAACATAATTTAGAAAATAGTATATACTTTTTGATACAAAAATCCCAATACTAGGTTTATACCTCCAAGGAGGTTATTGACAGACAGAAAAGTAATATTTGAGCAAAGATATTTACATGAACACTATTTGTTATAGCAAAAAGCTAGAAGCAAACTATGTTTTCAAAAACTAGAATGATTGAATGGTGTTGTATGAATGTAATGTAATATAATTTTGCCTTAAAGTTAAAAGGATATGAAGAATTTCAAGAAACTGAGAAGACATATGAATGATGCAGAATAAAGAAAGCAGATCTGAAAGAATGATACATAAATTGACTAATAATATGCAAATGAAGATAGCATGAAAAGAACCCAGAAAATCAAGGGAAACATGATATATGGGATTGGTATCACCCTCTTAAAATTAAAGCATATGGTCTTCCTCTTTTTAAACAGCTTATAAATTGTAGAAATATGTAGCTACATGTACAATCAGCTTTAATAACTCCTGTGTTGTTTTTCTCAACCATCTTAAGAATATTTGGGTTTTTTTTTAATTTCTGCATTTGTGTTTTGTTTTCCTATTTGTCATTTCTCTTACTGTCATCTATTAATTAATAGAAAATATTTAAAATGAAAAAAATCAACTTAACTTTAACTGGACACAAAATCCATTGTAAAAGTACAGATAGAACATAAGCAAGATTTAGAGAACAAGGAACTCCTTAAGGTAAGGGATGGCAGAAGAGAGGGATTAAGTGGAGAAAGGATAAATTCACCAGGTCTCAGAGCAGCAACAAACTCTATCTAGGCAGCCCATTCCTTAAACAGATCAATGAGCCAGAAAGAGCTCCTCTCCTACTGGTTGTGATTCTATTCAGTTCAGTAAAATAGCACCTTTCTCTTACACTCAGCTGATAGCTAACCTGACACTCATCTTACCCTCAATAATAAATGAATTCAATATCCCATGATCCTTCAATTGCCCCTTCCATTTAGGATAATACTTCACAACACCCTCATACCAAAAAAGAACTAAGTTCAAAATAAAATTTAGCAATTAAAAAGACTTGCACTTGACAATTTAAGACACAGACTAGGCTTATATTTGTAATATTTTTCTGTAGCTCTGTATTTCTTGGTCCAGAACTAGGAGTTTATTGAGAATTGGAATTCCCAATGAAGAAACTCCTACCAATGCAATTTGTTACCTACTCTGAAATTTATAGTTTTGGAGAAGTGCCTGGGGCACTGAGATTGTAAGTTACTCTGGGTTACATAGTCAGTATGTGCCAAAGGTCAAATTTAACCCAGATCTTCCAGACTCTAAGACTTATTTCCCATTCCACAGACCACAGTGCTTGTCTATAGTCATACCCACTTACATTTAGAAGCACAAATTTCTTGATGGCCTTAGGATTCAATTTACAGTGGGATTAATCTGGAAAAATGGAAGACTGTAACATTTTTCCTTTCAAATTTGTGATTTAACATGAGTCTATGACGTAAATTGGATCTTAGTCATGAATTATTGCATTGTGATTAAGAAACAGTTCACAGAACTTTTTATATCTGAAATAGAACAATTAGAATGAGGAAAGGGACTCAACGTTTTAGGTGTCATGGACACCTTTTATAGTATGACAAAGACAATGGATCCCTTTTCAAAACTGTGTTGTTGTTTTTTGTTGTTTTGGCAGGGCAATGAGGGTTAAGTGACTTGCCTAGGGTCACACAGCTAGTAAGTGTCAAGTGTCTGAGGCTGGATTTGAACTTAGGTCCTCCTGAATCTAAGGCCAGTGCTTTATCCACTGCGCCGCCTAGCTGCCCCTGAAACTGTTTTTAAACATACAAAACGTAGAGAGTTACAAAGGAAACCATTTTGAAATAGAGCTATCAGTTTCTTTTAAAAGTAGGCTTAAGGACATCAAGTGAAGAAACTTTGAATCAAAACAACAAAAAGGATAAGACACTGCAAAAGCAGGATAAAGACAGAAGGAACTGAAGAAAAATATCAGGTAAGTATATTTTAACATGTGCATCAAATTGTCTCCATTTTGTTCATTAACCATGCCCCATGTGGTAAATATTTTCTTCTTTCCTAACAGGACAATAGACACAATGAAGTTATTTAAAATGCTTCTTTTTTATTGTGGCTACAGCTGAAGCTAAGTTCTACAGGTTACTAGAATTGTTATATTTAATGTTTCATAATTACCAACTAGTTCAAAACTCATTTTCTATAGATATACATATGTATATATACAGACAGAAAAATGCTCGAGTCTAGACTCTGGATGCATTGTCCCTCACTTTCCAATACAGAGCTCAGGAAGGGCCCAATTCTATGCCAATCCTTTATCTCTCTCTATTGTGGTTCTCCTTTTGTTACTTCCTAAATCAATTCCACCCATTCAAAAATTTCTTGACCTCCTGACTCATACATACATGCAAGGGCCAGAATTCCTTATCACCATTTCAAAGGTACTTGATCGCCAGTGACAAAACAAGATATTGATTCACTCTAAATAGCTTAGGCACATTGATAATTAATAATATTACACACACCTCTATCTGATTTCTCCCAGGAGTCTCAACTTTTATACTAGCCTACACTGAAACTTTTTCTTAAAACTGTAGTTTGTTGCTGACAGAAAAACATTTAAATAATCCTTGGCCCTGTAAGAATATGATAAAAAGTAAAGGATACCAAGGATATTAAATAAATAATTAGAATAAGTAATTTTAAAGTATTGTTAACTTTATTTTGTTTGCCCAAAGCAGGGAGTCTAACTACTTGGTCTCAACAAGAACAAGAATGTTTTAATATTCTTTTGTGGGTTTTTTTGGTTTTTTGGTTTTTTTTAGTGAGGCAATTGGGGTATAGTGACTTGCTCAGGGTCACACAGCTAGTAAGTGTTAAGTGTCTGAGGCCGGATTTGAACTCAGGTACTCCTGACTCCAGGGCCAGTGCTTTATCCACTGTGCCACCTAGCTGCCCCTTAACATTCTTTTGACAACATTATTATTATTATAACATCCTAACTAGTAACTTGGGATTCCATTGGTTTACTGAGAATAAGGAGTTCTAGACAAAGTATAGAGAGGACTTCATTCCTTTCTCATTTTTTTACCCCAAGTAAAGACAAATAGAAGGGAGCAAAATACCCAGAAAAATTACTACACCACCACGCCCCAGATGACAGGGCAAAGAAAAATAATCATAATGATCTGTATTTATATAGCATTTAAAATATATTATCTCCTCAAAACTCATTTTGTATTTCCAGTATCTAGTGTGCTGATAGAGATACAATAGAAACTTAATAAATGATTATTGGTTAATTGATTGATTCCCTTTCCACTTAGGAATTTCACTTTATTCTGTATCTCAGCCAACCAGCTAATAGGAAGGGGAAAATATTGCTGACCTCATATTTCATTCCACCTTCCACTCTTGAAATTACTTTGCATGTAAGGCCCTTGACAGGAAGAATTGTTGTATCTGCCTTTGTATTCCTAGAATTTATCAGAGTGCCTATCATATAATAAGTATTTAATTAATATTCATTGAATGAATGAAATGAATAGGATTGAGCTTAAAATTAGTTCTCAAAATTATTAAGCAGCTAGGTGGCATGAGAGAGCTAGGCTAGAGTATAGAAGATCTGATTTCAAATCTAGACTCAGACACATAATAGCTATGTGATCATGGGCAAGATACTTACTTTCCCTAAGTTTCCTCATTTGTAAAAAAGAGATAATAAAAGCATCTACCTCCCAAGATTTTATGTGGATCAGATGAGATATGTAAGGTGCTTAGCATATTGCCTAGCCAATAGTAAACATGGCATAATTATTAGTTTTTACTATTGTTATTGTTGCTGCTGCTGCTGCTGTTATTGTTACTAACTAATAATGGTCAGTCAGCCAATCAATTTGCATTTATTAATCACTTACTATGTACCAGGAACTGTTCTTATCTTCAGGGATACAAAGAAAGACAAAAACACTGTGTGTGTCTGCCTACAAGAAGCTCATAGTCAAATGGGGAGAGAATATATTAAAAAGTATGTACATGCAAGATATAGAGTCAAATGGGAGGTCATCTGACAGTGAACAGAATTAATAGTGAGTAGATCATCTAATCCTATGCCCTCCTTATACAAATGAGGAAGCTGGGGTCCACATAGGTCAAGCAACTTGACCAAGGTCACATAGGTAGTTGGGGTCAGAGCCAAAATTACAATCTAAGTCTTCTGGTTTCAAAACTTGCCCTCTTTTCTTTTTTTTTTCTTGGGGGGTGGAGGAAGCAATGAGGGTTAAGTGATTTGCCCAGAGTCACACAGTTAGTAAGTGTCAAGTGTCTGAGGCCAGATTTGAACTCAGGTCCTCCTGGATCCAGGACAAGTGCTTTATCCACTGTACCACCTAGGTGACCCATTGCCCTCTTTTCACTAACTCTTCCATTTCTTATTTCTGTGGCTTGATAATGATGAAATTTTTACTTTGTAAACTGAATATGATAAATTATGTAGGGGAGGGTGAAAACTGAGATACAAGTGGCACAAGGAAGGAATACTAAATGCTCCCATACACCTACACTAGCCTCTGCTCCACCAACTCCTCCAACCTCATCCAGTCCAATTAATCTAACTCCAGCTACCTTTACCTCTGTCCAGCTCGGTTGCAACTCAAAGTTAACTTGCTAGACAGAATCAGTAAATATTTCTAGGACTAAGTATTCAAACACAAGGCAATGTTTGGAGATGTCCTTGGGTCCACTGTGTTCCATGCAAATCCATCTCTGTCCCCTACATTTCACCTTGATTCTTCTTCCCTCCCACATTTGTGCCAATTGACTTATGCTTATCTACAATTTACTCCATCCTAGACCCCCTCACCTGTTACAAAGCACAACCACATAAATTACAAAGTCTTAAATTGTAAAAGAGGGACTGGCTCTTTCTGATAAAAGTCATTATCACCATTTCCTGGTGCTGATAACAAGTGCATTTTGGCTTTGATACATTTCTTTAGGCAGCAAGAGAAAAATGTTGCCATGGTTTCAACTTCATGCTTTGATCAAACATTCAACTTTTGTTCTTACCATTGATCTCTGAGGACCTTTGATGTCATCTGAAAAACCACAATGGATTTATTCAATGCTCTTTTTCCTTCACCCTGGATCAAAAGGTAGCATGACATTGGTCCTCTCCCCATTTGCCCTTCTACCTGACCTAAAGTGCCAAATCTCTACCATCCCTTCCAACATGACTTTGGCTTCACTCCATGACTTTCCTCAGCATTTCCACCTGGCTGAACATCAAACAGTAAGGTTTGGTACAGCTAAATCTGAAGAGTTACTGATGTTCAAACTATTGGCATTCAAGAAGAGGTCACATAGGTCAAGAAAAAGAACAAGAATGAAGGACATCTTAGGTTCAATGACACACAACCAGAAAAAAATGAACCAGATATATACACATTTGGTCTTTTCAATTTTTCCTCCAGCCTTCTCCTTTAACTGCCTCATCAGTTTCCCCATGGTGTCCTGAACTTCATGTGCAATTACTAAATACAAAATGACTTCCATTTACTGATATAACATCAACCAACCTATATTCATTATATATTATCCTTGTATCCAATATGACAGAACTTAAATTCTAGAGTATTATCTCATAGTAATTAATTGTAGATTGTTCATATCTAATAGGCATAGAGGCTAGGGAAAAAGTTTGTGAAGTTCATCAGATCAGAGACTTAGAGTTCATTTTAAAAATATACAAACTGAGGCTAAGAGAAGTTGTAAATTGCCCATTACACAGAAGTAAGTAGCAGAATCAGAATTCAAACTCAATATCCTTAACACCAAATACAATTTTTTTCCATTGTACCATAATGTTATTAAAAGTTTATGAGGGGGCAGCTAGGTAGCACAGTGGATAGAGCACTGGCCCTGGATTCAGGAGGACCTGAGTTCAAATTTGGCCTCAGACACTTAACACCCACTAGCAGTGCGACCCTGGGCAAGTCACTTAACCCCAATTGCCTCACCAAAAAAAAAAAAAAAAAAAAAAAAAAAGTTTATGAGCCAGGCACAGGTATGTGGTGCAGTGGATAAAGCACCGAACCTGAATTCAGGATGACCTGAGTTCAAATCTGTCCTCAGACCTTTGACACTTACTACCTGTGTGACCCTGGGCAAGTCACATAACCCTCATTGCCCTGCAAAAACAAAATAAAATAAAACAAAATTTAAAAAAATAATAAAAGTTTAAAAATTATATGATCACTTTAAGAGATACAGAAAAAGCTTTTAAAAAAGTTTATGAGCCATTCCTATCAGTTATTTCATTTTAGTATCCTGATTTTTTTCTATTCTGAAGTATAGACAAATCATAGTAAAGCAAAGAATGCCTACAGTAACTATACACTATGACCACATAACAAGTAGTAGTATGTATATCCACATATGATGATAATCCAACAATAGATTAGATTTTGCTGAGTAGAAGTTCAATATAAATTAGAATTATAAAATGGCTGCCTCTAGCATCTCACCCCCTTTTTAGCTTCCATTTGTTCATTGTCTTTCCCTGTGATATTATGTGCTTCTTGAGGTAAGGGGCTGTGTTTCCTTTATGTATTTTTATCCCCAGGGCTTAGAACAGTGATAACACATAGGAGATTCTTAATAAATATTTGCTGACCACTATTTACATGAGAGGATGAATTTAAGGAATTGGAAGGTTACCCAAGAAAAGACAAGGCTTCTGAGAATATGAGAAGTAAATTCTAGTATTATAAGTGCTGACAGAAAGAAGAGAAATTAGACTTCTACTTGACCAGTATAAAAAGTAAAGTTTAAAAATGACTATGAAGTATAAAACCAGGACCAAAGAATGGTCTGCAGACAGGTACTATTTGGTTCAATTTAAAAGAACGTGTTGGGGGCAGCTAGGTGGTGCAGTGGATAGAACACTGGCCCTGGAGTCAGGAGTGCCTGAGTTCAAATCAGGCCTCAGACACTTAACCCTTACTAGCTCTGTGACCCTGGGCAAGTCACTTAACCACAATTGCCTCACTAAAAAAAAAAAAGTGTTGTGATTATTAAAGAAATTCAAAAGGGGACTAGGCTGGCTCATAAGACAGTGAGTTCACCATGATTAGAAATCAGAAAATGGAGCTTGGATGATCACTTGTCAGAGGTGCTGGAGTTTGGATTATTGTTTAGTGGTTACCTGTTGGGGAATTAGTTGGCCTAGATGGCTGACCTCTAAAGTCCCTTCTATCTCTGACCAGCTGTTCTTTGTAGTAAATATTTGTTTTTAAGCAGATGACTATGTTCCTAAGGGAAGGAACTTCATTGCTTCATTGAATCTAAAAGTTACTCTTTCTCCTTACCTTATTATAATACAGTCCCACAGTCAGAACACTATCTGCCATAGAATAATAAAATTGAAGATGGCAACGTTTCCCATGGAAGTAGCACTTGGAGCTAGTAAGATAAGCACTTCTGGAAAATGTGCTGTTATTAGCTCCCACCCACATGTAGTGACCTGAAAAGAAAAGGAGAAAAAGGGGACATTTTATCAATTTAATTAATTTTTAAACAAAATTATTACATTAACATACTTTTTTGCAAATTGATACCAAAATAGAACCACTTTGTTTTAAAGGGTAGGAGATTCTAGAATGCTCCTCCAGCATATCATAACCTCTCGCTCCCCAAGTCCTTCCTGTTGTGTTAGTCCATCACCACTCTTCCAGCACCATTTTACTCCTTTCAAATCCTGACTTTAAAGTTAGCCATTGTAACAATGCACCATCCTCTAACCTTGATGCTTTACTCTATGTCTTTCATGCTATCATCAAACTTGGGCCACCCCTCCACCATCAACCTCCATTAATAGTGTCAAGGTATAGACTACTGTTGGAACAAGAGAAAGAATAATGCTGTCTATCCCACGCTACAAATTCATAGTATCTGATCTCCATTGGTCTTTCATGCCACATGCCAATCCTTCCATTCACTTGGCAAAGAGTATTGCTATGCATATCAATCAGCCTGGATGCCAAGAACTCACTCATCTTTACCTCTCTACTTCTCAAAATCTCTTTTGTGGCACCACCTAAATCCTCTTCCTTCCAGACTCAGAAGACAAGATGGGCCTCATCCTTGCCAAAGTTAACTCATCTCTTTGTGCCCTTGATCACATCATCACCCATTTCCCATCCAATACCCTCTAAGATCTTACTCTACTGAACATTTTTTTCTAAATTATTTATACTTCATCTCTCCCTCTTTGCTGATTATTTATTTTCCCTATCCTACAAAATCTTTCCCATGATACTGTTATCCTCTTGAATTATCATCTCCTTTCTTCTCTCAAAGGAAAGCTTTGGAAAAAATAATCTACATTCATTGGTGGTTGCTCTACTTCCTCACAGTCAGTCCTTTAGATTGAGTAATTTGGCTTCTATTCTGCCTCTCAAATGAAATATTTTTTCTCTATGATTATTTTAAGTCAGGCCTGTGATATCATTGGTTTTCAAAAATACCTATAAATGGAATTCCTTTTATCCATGATGTTAGCACATGCAGCTAGGTGGAGAGAGTGCTGGGCCTGGGATCAGGAAGACTCATCTTCCTGAGTTAATCCTGGCCTCAGACACTAGCTGTGTGACCCTGGTCAAGTCACTTAACCCTCTTTCCCTCAGTTTCCTCATCTGTAAAATGAAGCAGAGAAAGAGATGGCAAACCACTCCAGTGTATTTGCCAAGAAAACCCCAAGTGGAGTCACAAAGAGTCAGATATAACTGAAATGACTGAACAACATGATTAGCAACATGCAGTCGCTCAAAAGAAACATCTTGGGCATAGAGAAGTTGAGTGATACTTCCAGAATACAATGAGGTGGGCTCTCTAACCACTATGCCAGTCTATCTCTCAAGGTCAATAAAAACCCCATAATTTATTAATACAATGGTCCCTTTTTAGTGTTCAACCTTTTTGACATATCAAGTCACCCAGATCCCAAATACCCAGTTGAATCTCTCACTTTACCTCTAGGTCCATATTTTAAATTGTCTGTAAGTCTCATATGCATGTATACATAAATATATACATATACATTATATATGTATGAGTCTATCACATATGCACGTATATATCATATGTGTATCATGAATATAATATATCATGTATGTATTATATACCGTGTGTGTATATATATCTTATCCTATGAGACTGAAATTTAACTGAGCCCAAGTGTTGTCAGTATCCCTACTACCTAACCCAATGTCTTGCATATAGTCAGTTGATAAACATTTATCAAGCATTAACTCTGTACCAATTATTATGTAAAGCACTGGAGATAGATATAAAAAGAGGCAAAAGACATTCTCCCCTCCAGAAACTCAAAATTTAACAGGGAGAAAAGTATACAAATAGCTTTAAACAAACTATATACAGTAAAAAAATAGGAACTAATCTACCAGCTACCTAATCTTCCTAATTTCTAAAGATAAATTTTATTAAGAAAAAAGGAATTAAAATTACTAGAATCATTTTCCTATTAGAAAAATCTCCACTCTTTCCAGGTGTCCTCGTGCGAGTGACATCATCTTTAAACCCCACGTGGCAATTCCTGAAGCACTTTCAAGATGCCCAGGGAAGACAGGGCAACCTGGAAATCAAATTACTTCTTCAAGATCATTCAATTTGTGGATGATTACCCAAAATGCTTCATTGTGGGAGCAGACAATTTGGGCTCCAAGCAGATGCAGCAGAT
The DNA here is from genome assembly GCF_019393635.1 of Dromiciops gliroides. Classification (NCBI taxonomy): domain Eukaryota; kingdom Metazoa; phylum Chordata; class Mammalia; order Microbiotheria; family Microbiotheriidae; genus Dromiciops; species Dromiciops gliroides. The sequence continues at coordinate 56,838,119 of NC_057865.1, read as the reverse complement.
GTGGATGTCGTGTAGAAAGGCTGTAGTGTTTATGGGAAAAAACACCATGATGTGCAAAGCCATTTGTGGGCATCTTGAGAACAACCCTGCCCTAGAGAAACTGCTGCCTCATGTCTGGGGAAATATGGGTTTTGTGTTCACCAAGGAACACCTGACAGAGATCAGGGATATGCTTCTGGCCAATAAGGTGCCAGCTGCTGCCCATGCTGGTGCCATTGCCCCATGTGATGTCACCATGCCAGCCCAGAACACTGGTCTGGGGCCCAAGAAAACTTCCTTCTGCCAGGCACTGGGTATCACCACCAAGATTTCCAGGGGCACCATTGAAATCTTGAGTGATGTGCAGCTGATTAAGACTGGAGACAAAGTGGGTGCCAGTGAGGCCACCTTGTTGAACATGCTGAACATCTCCCCATTCTCCTTTGGGCTGATCATTCAGCAGGTGTTTGACAATGGCAGCATCTACAGCCCTGAAGTGCTGGACATCACGGAGGAGACTCTGCACCTTTGGTTCTTAGAAGGTGTCCTCAATGTTGCCAGCATCTGTCTGCAGATTGACTACCCAACTATTGCATCAGTCCCCCACTCCATCATCAATGGGTACAAGTGGGTCTTGGCTGTAGCTGTGGAAACTGACTACACATTCCCACTTGCTGAAAAGGTGAAGGCCTTCCTGACTGACCCTTCAGTTTTTGCTGTGGCTGCCCCTACAGGTGCTGCTCCAGCTGCTGCCACGCCAGCCAAGGTGGAAGCTAAGGAAGAGTCCAAGGAGTCTGATGAAGATATGGGATTTGGTCTGTTTGATTAGCCCATGGAAAACAACTATTTAGGCCAGTTTATTTGTGAAACAAAGAAATAAAAGTGCTCATTTCTCTGCAAAAAAAAAAAAAAGAAAGAAAAAAAAGAAAAATCTCCATCTCTCCAAGTTCCCCACCATCTATTTAGCAGCCTTTGATTTTCAGTTAGTCTCTAATCATTCTTCTTTTTGTTTTGGGGGATTTTAACTGAAATTTATATACTGCTTTCTCAGTAGGTTTTCAGTTGTTATTGTTGGGCATCCCTTTGATATAGGAACAACTTTGAGGTATATAACACATGAAATGCGAAAGGGGAAGAAGAAAGTGTGCTGCATTTCACAAAATAAACCAGGAGATGTAAGCTTTCCACAGTCCCATGCAACTTCAGTTGTAAGTTCTGTTTCATGGAACAAAACAGAGACTACCCACTGACTTTTCATCTAAGGTAGGAAACCATTTTGGAACTCTCTTGATCTGCCATATACCAGGATTCAATAGAGAATCGTTCAATCTTTCCACTAGAGGAGTTTTCAACTCTGTGTGTCAAAACTCAAAAGGCTTTCATAAATATCATTTCATGTTTTTTTGTTAACCAAGTACCTGGCAACTCTTCCTGTATTTATGAAAACAGTAAATGCATTATAGTAAATTTTTGTAAACTAGATAGCCTAATCAGTAAAAATGCTGCTACCACATGAATTTAATCTTTACAAGACTTTTAATTACTTTAGAAGAGAGATCAGAAATTGAGTCACTAGAAAGGTTTAAAACCTTGTTTTAATCACAAGTTTGTTGTAATATAGCATATGGTTATTTTATTGGTATTAGATTCCTCATTCAAATACTAAACTGATTTTTCCAAGGAAAATAAAGCATGTAAAGAACTAATTGAAATATAATGAAATCACTTCTGTATGTGTGATTCTCAGAAATCCAACTTCTGGCACAACAAGAATTCTGCATTAGTTTTTTCACCAAAAGAGGTCCTAGTCAAATTGAGGCAGCTAGGTGGCACAGTGGATAGAGCACCAGCCCTGGAGTCAGGAGTACCTGAGTTCAAATCCAGCCTCAGACACTTAACACTTACTAGCTGTGTGACCCTGGGCAAGTCACTTAACCCTAATTGCCTCACTTAAAAAAAATACAAAAGAAAAAAATTCAGGTCATACCATATTATGTCAAAATTCTTGAATGGATATCTTTCCAAAGTTTTCTATAAGACATTGAATTCAATTTAATTCAACAGAGATGTTTTTAAAATGTGTTGGTTTTGTTAGACACTGTGCAAGTCTATAGCATAAAAAGTGATACAAATGACCCAGTCCCTGAACACAGAAAACTTCTAATATAACAAAATGCGTAAGGGATGAGGATGACTGACAGTTTGGGGAAGAAATATTTACATGTATGCAAGTCATTAGAGTACAAGTTAAAATATAAGTATATTCACAAACAGAAAAGATAAATATGAAGTAACATGCTAGATTAGGGAACATAAAAATTGTTTCCAGCTCATGGGGATCAAGGAAAATTTTATAAATGAAGTGGTACTTGAAGCAGACTTTGAATATATAACAAAATATCAAAAGATACAAAAGAGATAGCAGACATTTTGTTTTATTTTAAACAATTGAAAAAATGTTACATTAATTTATATGTTGTCCTTCCCACTACTTCCTTCACTGAAGCAGGGAAGAAAGGAAGGAAGGAGGAAAGGAGGGGAAGGAGGAAGTTAGGAAGGAAGGAAGGAGAGGAGAGACAGAAAAAAAGAGAAGAAAAACAAAATTCTCAAATTACAAACATGTAGAGTCCAGCAAAGCAAATTTATGGACAATGCATTCCTGAAAATATGTCTCATTCTATATTTGAAGGCCATCACCTCTGGCGAGAGGCAGGTGGCCTGTTTCATCTTCAGTCCTCCAGATTCATAGTTTATCTTCACATTGATCAGAGACTCCCAATGTCTTTCTTTCATGTATATATATATATATATATATATATATATATATATATATATTGGCAGGGCAATGAGGATTAAGTGACTTGCCCAGGGTCACACAACTAGTAAGTGTTAAGTATCTGAGGCCGGATTTGAACTCAGATCCTCCTGAATCCAGGACTGGTGCTTTATCCACTACACCACCTAGCTGCCCCAATGTCTTTCAAAGTTGTTTTCCCTGCAATGTTATTTCATTGTCATTATACAAGGTTTTCTCTTAGTTCTATTTACTTCACTCTCTTGTACAGAGATCTTCCAAGTTCCCTATGAAACTGTCCATTTTATCATCTTTATGTTACAATAATATTTTATTATATACATATATCTAAATTTTTTTAGACATTACCCACTATATAGTCCCCTAATTTCTAATAGTTGGCTGCTTTGAAGAGAAGTTATCAATGTTTGCACATAGTAGTCCTTTTCCCACTTTCTAAGGTCTCTGGTAGAGATACCTAGCTTAGCACAGTGCCCTAGAGGCTCAGATAGAAGTCCCTTCACAAACTGTGTGCCTGGAAGATGCTGTCTAGGCCATCTAAGCTATGGGTGAGAGAAGGAAAAGGGACTACTGTAATTATCTGTTCCATAAGAACATTTCTGATCATTTCTGCAACATTTAGTCTGAAAAGGGTTTGAACAACTCCTTAACCTCTCCCAGGCTCTAAAATGGGCAATGATATATTTTCTTTAGTCCCTTCTCTTTGCAATGCTTCACTTTAGTCTTGCCAAAATTAAAGAGGTGAGGACGGCCTACTTTATGCTATAACTATTAAATGCATATGAAATCTACTTATCCCAAATTCCATTTTAACCCTATCAGATATTTTAGTATACAGATGAAACAAGAGTGATATCCTTTCACACATTTATGACTGAATGATAACAAGCACTCCAATATAATAGCTATATTCTTATGAGGCTGATCATTTGAAATTATCATTTAATTCACTGTGCTAGTCCATTCCTTTGAAGCCAGCAAAACTATAGGGTGCTCCCTTTGTTCGATATAAGATATAATTCTTGAGAGAAGGTAACAATGAGGCATAAAAGAAGACAGTTTATCTAGAAAAAAGAAAATGGTCAGAAAAGATTGAAAAGGGAGAACAAAGAAAAAAGAAACTAATAAAGCAGTGTTACTTAATGAATAGCAAGGAATAGTGGCAAAAAGTTTTCTAAAATGTAATGACAGAAGGCAAGACAATAACCCAGATTTATATCAAGTGAGGATAGAGCTGTTAGCCTGAGCTGGAATTTTGTACACAGACAAGTAAAGGAAAAGAAAATTAGGTGCTTAATACCTACACAGTTCGATCCACTAAAAACCACAGTTCAGAAAAGAAAAAAGTCAGGCCAACTTGAGATATTTATTTAGTCGCCTTTCAAGAAACCCAAACAAAGTATTCAGGAATAGCTATTGGCTATGGAAAGTTTCTTTTACTGAAATGAGAGGAGTAAAGGATGTAGAATAATTCCAGAGTAACAAATTCTTTTAATGTAGAAGATACAGTTTTAAAAGTTGTAACAAAATACTTTAAATTATTTCAGGCAATTTAAATTATATTAACCTACTCCAAATTTATTTATCAACAAATTCCACATAAAACCTGTTGAAGAATACTTTGGAAGTAAAGGTATAGTTTACTTCCATTTTAAGATCCAGAGGTGAGAACCAGGTACCAGTTTGAAATTCTACTCAAGGTGAGATAAGAGCTGTTTATAGAAACAAAAAAAAACTGCTTAATAGATATAAAGTTATGAAAGAAAAAAAAAAATCAGTGCCTCTGGTCATTGCATACAAGATTAAGAACAATATAGATTTAGAGAAAGCATGAAGAAGTAAATGAAATGAAACAGTTTACACAAAGTTACAAACAGAAAATGATCCATTTTGCAATCGAAATATGAAGACTTCTGATTTTGCATATGTGATGTTTAAAATCTATCACATATATAAGGAAATAGAGGGGCAGCTAGGTGGTGCAGTAGATAAAGCACCAGCCCTGGATTCAGGAGGACCTGAGTTCAAATCGAGCCTCAGACATTTGACACTTCTATGTGACCCTGGGCCAGTCACTTAACCCCCATTGCCCTGAGGGGGGAAAAAAAGGAAATAGAAGACCAGAAAGGTGAAAAGGCAACCTCTCCTCCAGCCCTCCCTCCCATGGTCACAGAGCTAATGTGGACACAAATCCATATCTTTTTGTCAAACCCAGTGTGCCTTTTTAATCATAGAACATATTAATTTTAATTCAACATTGTGAGAAATAATTATTAATAATTGATATTTTGGGGGACCCAGTGATTTCCCTTTCTTTCTCAAGCCCTTTCTCCCCCAACTCAAAGGAAAGGTCTTCTTGAGAGATTTCATCAAATATCATCTGGATCAAACCCAATCCAGCCCCAAGCTAACAAAAGGAACCTTGAGTGAGGACAGATTCTTTTATCTGGATAAGCTGAAGGATTTTACTAATGAGATTTGGTGTACATGAACCAGTTCTAGGTGGGAACCATTGTACTAAAATCAGCTTCGGTGGGGGTCTCTCCATTTTTCCCTGATGTCATCTTTACTTGAGTCACCATCCCCCACGTTATTTTAAGATAACCCACCTCCAAATCATGTCAATCAATTAGATATGAATGGTGCTAACCAATTAGGCTTGATTTTTCTGTGATGGGCCTCCTACAGTAGGAAGGGTGTAAGAACTAAAACCTGACTGGAAGGAAGGGGTCTTTGGTCTTAGAGAGATAACGATAGACCTCATTTTATTAATAACCCACTGGACATATTAATAAAATTATTAAATTGCCCAGATACATTGTCTCTCATATTTTTAATCATCACAACATATGTATATTATCTATGGAATGAAAGGCATTGCATATGCACTGGGGACAGAGAGATAAAAAGCAACACAGTCCCTACCCTTAAGGGGCAGCTAGATGGTGCCACCAGTTCCTAGAGCATTGAGCCTAGTGTCAGGAAGACCTGAGGACCTGAGTTCAAATCCAGCCTCAGATACTTCCTAGATGTCCCTTCACCTCTGTCTTCCTCAGTTTCCTCATCTGTAAAATAGGGATAATAATCGCACCTAAGCACAGTGTCTGGCACAAAGTAAGCTGTATATAAATGTTAGCTATGATTAGATAGTTTACTAAAATCTAATATACATATAAACAATGAAGTGTGACAAAAGGTAAAATCTTTTATGAGCAATAGAGGAACAAAATGTAATAAGAAAATACAAGCACAGAGATTGCTTCCAGGTAGGGAACTAGGAAAAGTTTTAGAAAGAGTAATCACTGACTTAGCCCTTGAAGGAAGAGTGATTTAAACAAGCAAGGAAGGAAGAGGAGTTTCATTCCGGAGAGAAAGAAAATCCTCCACAATGGCCCAGGAGCTGGAGGGGGTAGATTGAGATCAGGCACCAACAAACAGTCCCATTTGTGTAGAACACAGAGAGGACATGAAGAGAATGGGGTAAAATAAGCCTGGAAGCCAAGTTATGGCATGACAGCACTTTAAACACCAGGGGAAAAATAATTAACAAAAATGTTTGAGCAGGGGTGAAGCACAGTCAGACCTTGGCCATAAGAGGATGATTTTGGCAGCAGTGCCACAGCTTGGAGAAGGGAGAGAATGAAGCCTGGAGACCAACTGGGATGAAATAAGAACCTAAGTTAGGGCAGTAGCTGAGGAATCTACAGAAGGACATGAGGCAGAGAGAAATTATATAGATTTATAATTGACAAGACTTGGCAAGTGATTGAATGTAGTTGGTGAGGGAGAGGAAAATTACAGGGAGAGGATCAAAGTGAGCAGGAAATAAATGAAGAAGTTGCTAGTGGGATAGAAAGTGCACAGTGCTAGGGCAGCTAGGTTGCACAGTAGATAAAGCACCAGCCCTGGATTCAGAAGGACCTGAGTTCAACTCCGGCCTCAGACACTTGACACTAGTTGTGTGACCCTGGGCAAGGCACTTAACCCTCATTGCCCTGCAAAAAAATAAAAGTGCACAGTGCTGATAGGACATTCAAGTGGGCAGGTGCAGAGCAGAACTAGGGCTAGGAGGAGTTTGGGCAGTCAAGGCTGGAGATAGAGCTCTGTATATGGTTGGCAGTAGAAGCCATGAGAGAAGGTGAGTATTAAGTCAATCAATAAACATTTATTAAGCACTTACTATATGCCAGATATTGTGCTAAATACTGGATTAAGAAAGAAGAGAGAAGGACAGAGACTTGGTAGACTGAAAGCAATAGGTGAATAAGAGAAGCAGACTAGGAAGGGACATTCCAATAGTCAATAATATTTATTTCATTTAATCCTCACAATGACTCTGCTTATGATGCAGATACAAGTATAATAAGCCCATTTTACACAGAAAGGTCCAAGGTCACACAGCTATCCAGCATCAGGGTCAACTTTTGAACTCAGTTCTTCCTAACTTCAAATTCAGTAGCCTAGGGACAGTTAGGTGGTACAGTGGATAGAGCACCAGCCCAGGAGTCAGGAGGACCTGAGTTCAAATCTGACCTCAGACACTTAACACTTACTAGCTGTGTGACCCTGGGCAAGTCCCTTAACCCCAACTGCCTCACCAAAAAAGAAAAAAAATTCAGTAGCCTATCTTCTGCAGAATGCTCACTCTAAAACAAGAAGAGAAACAGGTGGAAAATGTCGCAGATGAGAGTGAAGAAAGTATCAAGAAGGAAGAGATGTGTAAGAGGGTTTGTTGTTGTTCACTCATGGCCAACTCTCTGTGACCCCATTTGGGGTTTTCTTGGCAAAGATACTGGAATGGTTTTCCATTTCCTTCTCCAGCTCATTTTACAGATGAGGAAACTGAGGCAACAATAGGGTTAAGTTACTTGCCCAGAGTCACAGAGTTAGTAAGTGTCTGAGGTCATCTTTGAACTCAGAAAGATGAGTATTCCTGACTCTAGGCCCAGTTCTCTAATCATTCTAAGAGTTAGCTATAAAAAATGCTGGTAGAGGGGGCGGCTAGATGGCGCAGTGGATAAAGCACTGGCCCTGGATTCAGGAGTACCTGAGTTCAAATCTGGCCTCAGACACTTGACACTTACGAGCTGTGTGACTCTGGGCAAGTCACTTAACCCCCATTGCCCTGCAAAAAACAAACAAACAAACAAAAAATGCTGGTAGAAGAAAAGTAGAAAATTAAAATAAATTTTAATAACTTTAAAATATAGTTAATTGTATAATATTTCCTGCCTTGGGTAATATAAAATAATCTATGGTCTTCTCCTTGTGTTATTTTACATAATTCTCTGATCTTTTTGTCTTTTATTTTTCAGAGTAGTATCAGTGAGGCTAAATTGGGGGGGAGTATTCTAATTTCCTGATGTTTTCATAATTTAATTAGTCTTTCTTCCAAATTTATGGAAAAAATGCATTCAAAAGCAAAAGTTAAATCCCAATTAATCTCCATTAGACATAATACTAAGAAAAGTCAATTCAATTTTCCCATGCTGCTTTTATCTTGAAAACATTCAAATCTTTCTTCAAGTGAATATGCAAAGCAAAGTAACTGAGGTTAATATAATCCAGAAGACTGGTACCCAGTAAATATTATTTAATATCTTCCCTGTAATAAAAATGCTCTGATTCCCATTACTAAAAAACAATACATAGATACGACAAAAAAACATTCATTTTTAATGAGAAATCCCTTTTTGCACATCTAGACAAAGAGGTATCACTCTGAAGAGTAGTGCTGCTTTTTCTGACATGTGATCTCCTAGTAATCACAGAGTAAAAGACCCTGTTGTTGATGTTTCAGTGAAGAGCAGTGTACTCTGGCTTCTCACATGGATCGATACATCTGTATTCTTACATCTTTGGCCCCAAGGGGCAAAACTAAGACATTGCAAAGAGGTAAAGTTCGTCTTGAACTGAAAGAAAACTTACAACCAAAAGTTGAATAGGCTACTTGTAGGTGTCATTTTCCCCTTATCACTTGAGGTCTTTAAGCAAACTGCTTGTCAGACCTGCTAGAGAAGGGGTTCTTTCTCACACACATTTTTAAAAGTTGAACCTCTGAGAACCCTTCTGATTCTGGAATTTTGCAGTTCTATAATTTATGACCCCATCAATTCAGATGCCTCCTCCTTTGGGGTAGATCCACACCTATGTTCCTGTGTGACTCTTGTCTATATCTCTCCATAAATTCTCTGCAAAGGGTCTAACCAAATATTCTGGAGGACTTTATTTCAGAGGTTCTTAAATTTTTTAGCATTACTGACCCCTTTGGCAATTTGCTGAAGCCAATGGATTACTTCTCAGAACAATGTTTTTCAATGGATTAAATCAAATACATAGGATTACAAAGGAAATCAATTATATTGAAATACAAGTATTTTGATATCCAAATACAATATAAAAATATTTCAAATACAAACACAAAAATACCCCAAAAACATTTTTCTAAGTTTTTAGATTTCAGGTTTAAAATCTCAGTCAGCATAGATGAGTAGACCTATCTTTTTCAAATAAATTTCACTGAGGAATCTTCATAGTGTTCTGAATTTGAGTTTCTGGTCAGAACAATGTGTTCTATTTAAAAAGAAGCATTTGGAAGATCTAACCATTGATTTTAAAAAAAGCTTCTATTTGGACTTTGCACTCTAGTCTCCCTCAAAATCACAGAACCTAGAGACACAGACAGAGGGGGAAAGACAGACAGAAAGACAACAGAAAGAAGCAAAAAAAAAAAAACAGACAGAAAAAGAGTAGGAATATTTAGGGCATGAGAACTCCGACATTCTAGATGCCAAAAACAGTGCCTGGCACCTTGTTGGTCAATTTATTCAATGGTGTTACTATATGGAGAAATTAATAGGAAGCTAGCCAGGATAAAGATGACACTACAACATGCTAAAAGAATTGGTAATTGTGATAATTGATATGTTGGTAGAAGAGCAACAAGTGACTGAAGAAGAGAGGTTGAGAAAGATGGCAAGAACAACATGTAGTTTGGGTTTTGTTGGGGGTTTTTTACATCAAATGGTTTTATGTAAACATTACTGAAAAATTGAGTTCTATCGGTAAAAATATCCTTCTGTCTAGACTTCAGTACTTCAGTAGTTATCCTCTCTTGTGACAAGTATTTTGTTCTTCCCTGAAATGTTTATTAGCTTTTTTTTTCCCAAACTGCTCTCCTTGTGGTCTTCTGCCTTCAAGAAACCCAAGCCATTCTGTTAAAGAAACAATACCAACCTGTGAAACTGATAAAGCCTTCTACTTGTTTTCAGAGGGTAAATTCAACTGTTTTGCAGAAACATTTTGTCAGTTCTTAACATTGTTCTTATGTTCTCAACTGTGCTTCCCTCTGTGTTTCAGTATAGTTGGTCTTGATTCATTTGGGACTTGGATGATCCTTGAAATGACTGACTTCTTCATACCAACAGCTGCTGCAATGTCCCTAAAAGTCACTGAAACATGCTCTTTAAGCACCTCGACTTTTGCATATTTCCTTGGATATCCATTCTTAAAAGCCACAAAATTAAAATTACAACATAAAGAGAACAGTGAGACACTTGTACACGGCATAAAATCTAGCTCTTAATAGGTGAGTAAAAAAGGTGGGAGACTCAGCTCAATCTGACTTCATCTGGAAAGATCAGATGTTCTGAATTAGCCACTTACTGTCAACAGAAGCATAAATGAATGACCAGGGGTGCCCCAAGATGAAAAACATCACAATAATTGATTGTGCCAAGTAATTGACACTACTCCAAAGAATCCTTTATGATTTTAACATATATATGAAGGACAGGCATATTATTGGATGAGAGGTTGTAATATTGTCTACTGAGTTGAATGATTTAAAAAAAAATAAGCTCTATAAGGAGGCCAAATCTTGAGTTTCCAATACTTCTTGGTAGTGATGCAACAATGAGAACATGGCTTACAGAAGAAAAATCATTTGGGAAGCCTAACTATTCCTGATCAGTTATTTCATTCAAGATACCCTTGATATATGTAGAGAGGAGTTTCCTAAAGATTTTAGAGATATAAGAAAGTAGGCATCGAAGTCTGTATAGACAATTGTGTTCCCATTGTCTTTTCTTTTTCCTTTCTGTAAAAGTATCATCTTTTTTTTTCATTCTTTTGAAATCTACTTTTTCCTTGGGAAACCCTGAAAACTGATCCCTTTGTGCCTTTAAAATTGTATTCCTTTCAGAATAAATTTCTTCTCCATGTGTGGTCTGACAACCTCTCTTCCTGATTTCAGCTTCTTAGCTATCATAACCACTTCCACAAACGGTACACTGAGCTTCTTGACACTACTTTCCCTGCCCTTTGTATACTTTCCATTCTAGCCAAACCGGACCAGCAGATGTCCCTGATCTTTTTCTACACTCTCCTATTTCTAGGATTTTGTACAGTTATCCACCATGCCTTAATATACTCCTTATTTGGCGGCAGCTAGGTGGCACAGTGGATAAAGCACTGGCCCTGGATTCAGGAGGACCTGAGTTCAAATCTGACACTTACTAGCTGTGTGACCCTGGGCAAGTCACTTAACCCTCATTGCCCTGCAAAAAATAAAAATTAAAATAAAAAAATATACTCCTTATTTCTATCTGTTTCACTTCTTTTCTTTCCACAAAATCCAGCTCAGGTCCTATTTCCTTCAGGAAACCTCCCCTCGGCCCTCATTTTCCCCTTTTGATCATGATTCCTTCCTCTTCCAAGATTGATTTCTTTCTCTCTCTCTCTCTCTCTCTCTTCCTGTCCCTTATTCCTTCCCTCCCTCCCTTTCTTCCTTCCATCCTTCCTTTCTTTTTTTTCTGTGACCTTCTTTGATCCTCTTTGCCCTCATCATATTCTGCCTATTAAAATACTTCTCTTTTCTTTTTTTTTCTTCTTTATTTTTGGAGAGGCAATTGGGGTTAAGTGACTTACCCAGGGTCACATAGCTAGTAAGTGTTAAGTGTCTGAAGCCAGATTTGAACTCAGGTCCTCATGACTCCAGCGCTAGTGCTTTATCCACTGTGCCACCAAGCTGCCCCTATTAAAATACTTCTTTGTACATCTGAATAACCTAATTATCAAACTGGAAGATCTTTGAGAGAAATTATTGCTTTTATTCTGTGCCTTCATTGTGTAACACAGTGTCTTGTAAATAGTAGGCACTTAATAAGTATCATTAAGTTGCAATAAATTTCATCTTGGCACTGTATGGCACTTCATTTTTTCCAAAGCCTTCACATATTTTAATTTGTTTCATCTACATGATATAAATAATTGACTATTAAGCTTTGTTGGAAACTGAAGCCTAGAAAAGTTAAACAACTTATTGGACCGTGCAAAATGTTTAGTGATAGAGCTAGGACTAAAAGTTATATCTGCTTCCTTTACTTGAATACCCACCACACTAACAGTTCTTTTAGGAAATATGGAGAATATTTGTTGTTGCTGTTATTGTTCCTAATGCTTTGAGATTATTTTAATGGAATATCCAATGTGTTTTCCTGTACCTCCCACAGTGCCTAGCATAGTGCTGATAATAGTAGGAATTCAATAAACGTGATCATAATTCACTGGCAGATGGAGATGAAAGGTTAGAGGCTAGAGGAGGGAGCCAGGGTGGAGCAGGAGAAAAAAACTCACTAATCGTACTGTAATGACAGGAAGGGTAAGAAAACAGATATACAAAAAGGCTTCTGTCTTTTTTCAAGTCCATCACTGAATGTAAACTTTCTTTCAGGCATTAATAAAACAATAAAAACTAGACTAGTAAAAATGTAATCCAGGGTAACTCTATCTCTAAACAGCTAGAGAAGAGATCCCTTTCTATTAATTTCTAATAAGTAGAAAGACAATCTTCATTCAAGTCATACTCCAAAGCCTCACTGTGGCATGTGGGTATCCCTGGGCTCTTGAAAGTCAATCAAAAAGAAACTCTAAATGTCTGGAAGGACTTTGAGAATAAATCCCATGATGGATTTGGTATCTGTTATCCAAACAAGCCTTGTTTAGAGAACTAAAAATTTGGCCACTGGCTAATGAATTCTTTTTGGCCACTAGTAATAAATGCCACAAATCAAAGCCATTTACAGCACTTTAGCACAAGGGTTTTAACATTCTTTCTATCACAGAGCCCTTCAACAGATTGAAACCTATGAACCCTATCTCAGAATCATGGTTTTTAAATAATTGAAGAAAAAGCTCAATTTCAATTAGAGGTTAGTGAAAATAAAGACATGTTTTTCCTCTATCCAACTATACACAACCCTTTAAATCAATCCACAGACCTCCCAAGGGTTCCTTGGACCTCAGGTTAAGAACCTATGGTTTAGAAGTAACAAACTCACTCTCCTCAGCCTGTGACTCCCACCAGATTAAAATGTAATTGGGAAATATAAAAATATAATATAAATAAATAAAAAGACAACAGAGACCTTGTGAATTTGCAGTTTTCTTAATCAATATGCAAGCAGCAGATTCATTTCTTTGTGAGTTTCACACCATTGGTTTAGACAATTTGGCACAGGAATCAGTGGAAGAAGGGCCCTTGCTGAAGAAATCACAGATACTTAAGCTGTTCATGCTATAGTTTTGTGAGCAGTCACCAGCTATTTAACATATATTTCCATCAAAACACCCAGTGGCATTTTCTAATACTCTTGCAATAAAAGCACATTCCTAGGACTAACACAAAACAGAACCCTTGGGTTTGCTTACCTTCATTATCGCCACTGTGATCCTTTGAAGGTGCTGATTTAAAGCCCATTTTCTCTCCTGCTTTTGTGCGCACCCAGGAAATTTCATTGGCAGATGTTGGAGAACTCCATCCACACATATCAGTCTCAAACCCACAAAACTGACATACTAGAGGGGGGAAAAAAAGCTCTGTTTTTTATGAAGAAACAACAAAGGAGCCTAGACCTAATTCTCTCATTGATTTGACTTGGGGTAAACTACTTTGTGTCTGATTACTCAGAATTATTTTTTAAGAAATTTATTTTTAATTAAGTAACTGACTGACAACATGGGGCTACTCCTTCTGCCTTCTCTGCTGGACCTCCTTCCCTTAACTCTCCCAAGTTGTAGGTTACCATCATCCTAAGAAGAATGTCTCCACTCCACCACCCTCCACCATGTCCACGGATTCTGAGCTGCCTTAACCTAAGGGCCAGGAGGAGGGACATTCAAAGAAAGGAAAGCTCTAGAAAGGGATGAACAACTCCCCTGGGCCCCTGCCTCCCAAATCAATTCATTTTTTAGTAAAAGGCAAATCTCCACTGTATCTATCAAGGGTCCCTCAAACTCTTAAGATTGAGGGATGATAAGATCAGTGATGAGAGGGAGGGAGGGAGGAGAGCAAGATGGGTGGCAGAGAGGCAGAGGATATGTGAACATGGGAACCAGCAATCCTGCATAGGAGGTGACAGCCAATGTGTAAAACAGGGAGGTACGGTGTATTTCTACACAACCTAAGATGGTGTCTCCCCTATGAAAGGCCCCAGGAGCTATTTTTAGGAGACCAAAATACCATGTTTAGAGATTCTGCCATGTTAGGACATTACCCTTAGTTGGGAGGAATCTTTTTATATTGGTCACATAGCCCAAACTATCAGCTTCTTCAAAAGGTCTAAGTCATCATGAGTTCCAGGCTTTTAATGGGTTCTTCTCAGAGGGAGCAAAGTGAGTCTTCACCCATCATCCATAAGAGCAATAAGTTAGGACTCCTCCATCCCCCATGCCAAATTATCTTCCTTCTCCCATGGGCCTCGAACTACCCTCAGCCCCTTGAGCCTTCTGGCTCTGGAACTTCCTTCCATTCAGTAGTCAAGAAATAATTGAGAATAGGTATTCTCCCCCCTCTTAGTCACTTCCCAATCTATGGCTTACCCCAGGCTCTA